>NC_051180.1:66772936-66978737 GCF_013339695.2 Rhipicephalus sanguineus | reverse complement strand
CTTTAAAGCCCAGCGCCTAGCGCGCTCCTCTCGCCATCTGGCTGGTAATGAAGAAACGCTTATAAGCGCCTGCCGTCTCTGAGTCCGACCAGCGGTAAAGGGTGTGTATATAACGCTCGCCGTTAGCTACGTGGACGACCTGCGTCTCCCATTATACGCAACCAGTGTTTGTATTGTAAATAGTGTTTCCTCTTGTATTTGTTTGTTACATGTCAAAAGCAGGCAATAAAGAAAAAAAATAGCGTTTCGTGGCGTAGTGGCTAGCGCCATGCGCTGCCGAGCGAGAGGTCCCTGGTTCGATTCCGCGCTTCGGAAGTATTTTTCTGAATTATTTTTCTTTGGAGCTTTTATATATATATATATATATATATATATATATATATATATATATATATATACGGTGCATGACGGCGGCGACGGGGACGGACAAAACCCAGCCGAGACTGTCCATATAATTGCTATTGCAATAAAAACATACCTTAGCGAACGCCAGATGACGGCAAACCAGATGTCGTTTGTTTCATTTTGGTTGTGATTAACAGCTTTGTTTTTTTAATTCATTGGTTCTTACGTGAAACACCCTGTACATGTAAAAGTAGTGACTACACCTTGGCCGGAGGTGGGGAGAGCCTATTTTGAGGCATTTACTCGATGATTCATCTATTTGGTTACACCATTAATATTTATTATGAATGTTCTTAGAGGCGCTTGAAGCCGGCTTCTTCTCCACGGTGGGTCGGCCTGGTATTAAACTATTTCTGAGATCGGCCCACGCTTTTATAGGTGGACGCACAGACAAAAAAAAAAACACACGGGACACCAGCCATACGCAGCTTCACTGGAAAAGACGATGATGGAGTGAGAGAAACCATAAAATAAATATTTGTTATGCCCAAATCGTTATCAAAAAACAAAGATCAGAGAAAAAGAGGTGATTGCAGAGGGGACCCGAACCAATAGCTTCCGTATTACGGCTCTGCTACTTACCAGTGAGGCTAGCACATTGCCTGTTCCCTTGCCCGATTTCGTTAGTGTTTTAGCCTGTAAAGATAAGCCTAACCTCTTTCTGCAACGTCCCATTATGGTTGGGGTAGCGGATATAAATGTCATTTTAAGCGCAGGCTACATTTAGAACGTAAACTAGGAGCAGGAAAAAAATGGCCTATAATCCGAAGGTTCTACATTTAGTGTTTTATGTTTTGACCCCTGTATAAAAAGAAACGCATGTCTTGAACAAGGCCTTATTGACTTACATGTTACGTTGACACCAAGTGTGAGTTTTTCGCTTGCATCCAGGGAAATGTTTGCTGACCTGTAAAAAATAATAGCGCCCCAGAAGGCCCTGCATTTTGAATCTGGTTTCTTCAAATATGCATGTCATTAAACAGGAAGAAACGTTTTGCTGCCATGCTCATAAAAGAGTCATTTCCCGCCGAACACCCCAACAGAGAACCTCGCTTTCTCTGATTCCTTTGGTTGGTATATATGAAGTCTGGAGTTATTCACTTCTAAATGCTTTGAGCTGGAATTGCTTGTGATCTTGAGTGATATTTGAACGTGACAAAAACCGCGATATATGATGTACTGAAACAGTTCGTTATGAACTAATAGTGGTTCAGAGAAAGGAAAAGTTTCGTCTCTGTGCCTCAGAAATTGTACGCTTTGCTATGTACTCTCCCTTGTAGGCTCCAACCTTTAGGACACTTATAATACTAGCAAAAATGTTTATACGAGAAGTTATTGAGATTTTGAACAAAAGCATTTTATAGAGGCAGTGCACGCGTGATGAAATGAGAATGTTCAGGTGTTAGCAAATACAACAATGCCTGCGCTTTAGACATTAAAATTAGGCACGATTTACATTGCTCTTGCATTTGCCGCTAGCAGCATTGCCGAACTCATCGTCATGCAATGCTCGCAAGAACTCCTCTTCTCTCAGAGTCTCTGTAGAGTGCAAAAATTTGCATCAAAAGACGCGAACGGCGTTGTGCAATAGTTCAGTGATTAGCATGCTCCGCTCCTAAATGCACACACTTTCCCTAGCACGGGCTGAAGTTCCAGTGGAGGTAATTACAGAGAAATTTTTAAATGCGAACCATTTCTTGGCTGATAAAACAATAAATAAATGCCTATTACATAAATGCACTCTCATTTTCTTAAGGAACATGCAAATACCGTAACTATGTTGCATAACAGAAGTGCAAGAGCGGCAATTTTCGTCATTTGCGACTTCGTTCACAACGTTACCGTGGCTAAAGACCACTGTGTCTTCATCCGAAACATGCTCTGCACCCATACCTTATTATTAGGTTGGCGACCACGCATTTCCTAAAGCCGGTTTCGGCAGCCCGCGAACGCCGTTTTCGTTCCTTGGCGTCGCACATTTGCGGCGCTTTGCGCTCGGCGCGCTCTGAGGATCGTCTGAATTAACCAGGTTGCGGCCAAATATGACCGAATTAACGAGAGCTTGATGCCAATAAACAATGCATACGCTGGCCAGGACCAGAGAACACGTCCGAATTATCCGATTTCCGAATAACGAGTGTCGAATTAACGAGCTTTTACTGTATCAACCTTTGTGAAATGCGCCTCATAGTTGTTGGCGTGTTAATTTTGAATTGGTTAATCATGTGACGTCACCTCACATGGTCACTGTCGGTACTTGTCATCCACAAAACGAAAAGCTGGAGAGGGCGTAAGCATAGTCATTTTACTCCCGTACGGGTTGTAGTACGTGCACAAGGGCTTAAAAAATATAGCCAGAAGGTCACTAGATTATCCGATTCCGATTTTCGAATAACGAGTGTCGAATTAACGAGCTTTTACTGTATCAACCTTTTGAAATGCGCACTCATAGTTGTTGGCGTGTTAATTTTGAATTGGTTAATCATGTGACGTCACCTCCATGGTCACTGTCGGTACTTGTCCTCCACATGTCACTGTCGGAACTTGTCATCACAAAGCTGGGAAGCTGTAAGCATAGTCATTTTACCCCGTACGGGTTGTAAGCATAGTCATTTTACTGCACAAGGGCTTGTAGTACGTGCACAAGGGCTTAAAAAATATAGCCAGAAGGTCACTAGAGAATTATCCGATTTTCCGAATAACGAGTGTCGAATTAACGAGCTTTTTACTGTATCAACCTTTGTGAAATGCGCCTCAGTTGTTGGCGTAGTTGTTGGCGTGAATTTTGTTGGGTAATCATGTGACGTCACCTCCATGGTCCTGTCGGTACTTGTCATCCATCCAAAACGAAAAGCTGGAGAGGGCGTAAGCAGTCATTAGTCATTTACTCCCGTACGGGTTGTAGTACGTGCACAAGGGCTTAAAAAATAAAAAAATAGCCAAAGGTCACTAGCAGAAGTCCTATAATTATCCGATTTTCCGAATAACGAGTGTCGAATTAACGAGCTTTTACTGTATCAACCTTATGCAACCTTGAAATGCGCGAAATGCCCTCATAGTTGTTGGCGTGTTAATTTGAATTGGTTAATCATGTGACGTCACCTCACATGGTCACTGTCGGTACTTGTCATCCACAAAACGAAAAGCTGGAAAAGCTGGAGAGGGCGTAAGCATAGTCATTTTACTCCCGTACGGGTTGTAGTACGTGCACAAGGGCTTAAAAAATATAGCCAGAAGGTCACTAGAGAATTATCCGATTTTCCGAATAACGAGTGTCGAATTTAACGAGCTTTTACTGTATCAACCTTTGTGAAATGCGCCTCATAGTTGTTGGCGTGTTAATTTTGAATGGTTAATCATGTGACGTCACCTCACATGGTCACTGTCGTACTTGTCATCCACAAAACGAAAAGCTGGAGAGGGCGTAAGCATAGTCATTTTACTCCCGTACGGTTGTAGTACGTGCACAGGGCTTAAAAAATATAGCAGAAGTCATAGAATTATCCGATTTTCCGAATAAGGTCACTAGAGAATTACCGAGCTTTTACTGTTCCAACACGAGTGTCTGTGAATTAATGCACCTCATAGTTGTTACGTGTATTTTGAATTGGTTATCATGTGACGTCACCTCACATGGTCACTGTCATAGTTGTTGGCGTGTTATTTTCCACAAAACGAATGGTTAATCATGTGACGTGGACCTCACATGGTCACTGTCGTAAGCTTGTCATTTCCACCAAACGAAAACTGGAGAGGGCGTAAGCATAGTCACGGTTTTTCCCGTACGGGTTGTAGTACGTGCACAAGGGCTTAAAAAATATGCCAAATATAGCCTAGTCACTAGAGAATTATCCGATTTTCCGAAACAACGTGTCGAATTAACGAGCTTTTACTGTATCAACCTTTGTGAAATGCGCCTCATAGTTTTTGGCGTGTAATTAATTTTGAATTGGTTATCATGTGACGTCACCTCACATGGTCACTGTCGGTACTTGTCATCCACAAAACGAAAAGCTGGAGAGGGCGTAAGCATAGTCATTTTACTCCCGTACGGGTTGTAGTACGTGCACAAGGGCTTAAAAAATATAGCCAGAAGGTCACTAGAGATTACAGCTGTAGAAACTCGAAGTGGCCTAAATGCTAAGAATTTTAAATGAGTGGAAAACGAGATAATAGTAGAAGCGGGAAGGACGAGTGCGTGCATTGAGTGAGGAAGCCGGTGTGGACCCTCCGTCAGCTTGGAAGCTGAAAGCGAAGGGGGGGTGAGGGCTTTGTATGGAAGCAACTTGTGCAGGCCATAAAACAATTTATCTTGAAACACATGACGGCTTATTTTAGCTTACAGTGTGTCATTTATTTGAATTCCTGTTGAATTTCCTTCTGCGGATCTGAAATAAAAATAAGACATCTTAGTTGAAATACCACGATTCATTGTTAAAGTATCGAACCTGCACCGCATAAACGTTCTTGTGTCTATGCAAGCCCCTGCAGCCTTAATGCTTACGCGCCACGTATTTTCGCGTAAGAGGTTGGCAATATTTAAATGACCTTTGTACATGCTTCCCCGCTTCCCCTACGCATTGACACGAATAGCGTAAGCAGTAATGTAAAAACTTTGGGCTAGTTGGTTAGGTATAGTACTAAGGAAACCGCATCACTTCTTCGGACGAAAAAAAAAAAACCGTCATTTCTAAGCGATATATATCTTTCGTGTGCAATAAAGTTTCAGTTGAAAGTCAGCGCTTGTCAGGGTCGTTCTCTTTGGTTTCGTCCCCGTCTGAAGAAGTCGCACTGTTTCATTAGCATTAAGCGTAAGCAGGCAAGCTTTCATGTCTGCCCTCGCAGCCATGTGCTGGCAATTGCAGTTTCTACGTCGATTCACTGTGTGCAGTTGGCAGGACTGTGGATGAGAGCGCTATCATATAGATGCAGATATATGACCGCGCAGTGCTTTTGTGCCTGTTTTTTGCGCTACAAATCGCTGCGATGTACATACAACAGGCCCAAATTGTCACAATTCGGAAATATGGATGACAGCAAGTGGTGGAGGGGAAGAGGGGGGGGGGGGGCTGCTCACAACCTCTTGCACAGCGTCAAAACCGGCCGGCTATAAGGTCGCCGCGAAATTCGGAGGGAAGGGGGAGTGGAGGGGGGGCGCTTTAACCTTTTATTTCCTTTAGTGGTACGACAGACACGACGTTGTATGCTAGATCTCTGTTCGTTTTTAATCAATTCTTCAGCTCACAAAACGTTCATATTATGCCTTTACTGACATACTTCGTGACAACGTATGGTTTACTTAGCAGATTGAGGCATATACAAAAAAAGTCGCAGATCGAAATTTGCACCGCGCTTCTCAAGCACAAAGAACGCACGAAAAAAAAAAACACACACAGGACGAGCGCAAACTCGTCCTGTGTAAACCCAGAGAACTAACAACTGTCACAGTTGTTAGTTCTCTGGGTTTAAGCAGCGCGCAGTCAAGTGACCTTCGTGCGCTCTGTAACTTCAACTCAAACTTTGCGGTGAAAGCACAAGACGTACAAGCCGCCCCCACCACGAGATAAGTGCGGGAGCACGGGTGGCTACACTTGTATGGCAAAGTACAGGTGGTAAAGGTAGGAGGCACGTGCGCATCGCGATGAACGGGGCGATGACCTTTAAAGCGTACCCTTTAAAGCGCGCTCTTCACGCCATCTCGCTGGTAATAAAGAGAACACGCTGAAGGCCTCCGAGCTCCACGTATCGCCAGCGGTAAGTGGCGTATATAAATCGCTCGCCGTTAGTGTGCTGAAGGGCGTATGTTCCGCGGCCGAGTCGTTAAACGCCACGCGCAGAGGAGCGAGGGGTCGCAGGTTCGAATACCTGGTCGCGCGCTTCGGAAAATATTTTTTTCTGAATTATTTCGTGTGACTAATATATATATATATATATATATATATATATATATATATATATATATATATATATATATATATATATATATATAGGGGACATGACGCCGATATCGCAAGAACAAACCGAGAGTGCCCATTTACTTGCTATCGCAATAAAAGAAATATAGAGAGGGGAGGGGGTAGTGCAGCACGGAAGGAGTACGCCCACCTTGCTTTATGGTGTAAGGCTAGCGATGCATAGTTCGATGTGACAGAGGACGTCTGGTGCACAGGTTCAACAGAATTGTAAGCTCACAGTAGGTGGTCTTCCCATTGTGCCTCTGTTTGCATAACATTTCTGATAAGGTTAGTCAGCCGGTCCTTAAAATTTCGTTAGCGCGCTGGAAGATCATTTGCTTGTGGTTGGAACACTGATGAGTGATGAACTTTTGCCAAAGCGTGAGTCTAGAATTTTTCATTGTCCCGAGTTTTAAAATATGTTTGCGCAATTTGATATCAATCTGATATCAAGGTTTAAAGAGAGCCACGCCTCTTCTATAACAGGTGTATGGAGAAACTGATAACGTGTCAAGCCGCTAGAGTTGGTAGCACGACGCCAGTAGTGGATTACATTCCAAAATGTGCATGACCGGCGTCGGGAATTTTCAGTCATTAATAGGTAAACATCTGAGACTTGACTCGGGAAGTCAGGTTTGATGACAGAAAATAGCATTCGCCGCAGCTATTGTGACTTCCGCACTGGTTACTTTTATAGGTATTGTTATCTCATGCTCTTGAGAACTTCCAATTCTTCACGATCCCTAGAAAATGTGAAATGTTTAAGAAAATATAAATTTTTCATCATATTCTCGCATGAACATTGAAAATCGCTTACTTGGACGTGATATTGAAGCTGCACGAACGCCAATGTCACAGCTGCCAAAATTTGGTATTTGCTTTAAACGAACATAGAATGATGACCATGTGTCAAATACCAGCTAGGTTAACGGTTTTTACTTTAATTGCCCCTTTTTCTGGCCATGGTCGCCGCGGACAACATTGAAACGCTTACCTATTAGTTGCTGAATAAAACTCGAGGGTTCGTTGAGCTGTACGGTTTGTGTAGGTTGTCAAATACTGAGATCGTATGCATGGGACATTTTGATTCATCGCAGACCGGTTAGATACACGCCAAAGGTAAACAGGAAAGATACTTTTGACAACCTGAAACGAGAGGTCGATACGTATCTGTGGGTGTGAGCAGCGTAATAGCTTCAGGTGAGGTCAGCGATGGTACGTATATTTGATAAAACCACTATCTGTTCGTGGGGCCATGTGATTGTTCATGCGGCGAGTAGAAAAATCACAGCATATCCACTGATGATGAGTGGGCGAAGCTGCGGAGGTTCATCGGTAAACCGTGAATCTTCCGTGAATTCTGTACATCATCACCGACGTGAGATCGGGCGCGTTTATACTAAAGTTCGATGAGTTATGACTTGCAGCTCACTTTAATCTTACATGTACGCTGTATTTTCATTGTTTGAAAACCATTGCTTTAACATCTGTCTTTCGTTAGCAGCTGGCGTCTTTTCGTTTCGCTTTAGAAACATCTGGCGTTCTTTCGTTTTGCTTTTACAAAACATCTGGCGTCTTTCGTTGGTTTATTTTCAATCAACGGCGTTTTGAACAAAATTTTTATTGTTTAATCACGCACAGGAGAAATCTGACCTGCTAATGGGAATGAAAGAACAGAAGAAGTTGCTTTTAGATAACGCTGCTCAACAACGCACAGGAAAAATCTGCACCACCTTGGAGGTCAAAGCACTGGTTACGCACTACGACTACGACTACGAGGGACGAACGGGTGCCGCCTTAAGAAAAAGGGGTAAACTCTGATAGCAGATAAGAATTAGTGGCTGCGAATTTCTGTTCCTAGCCTTTGACAATACAAAGAAAAAATTCTGGCAGATCCCATTCATTGGGGTAATTGATGCAAAGCAGTCAGTGAGGAGTTGGCTATGGAAGCTCGTCGTTTACTGTTTCGCACATTCCCTCTTGCCTGGCTCTGCAAGCGCGATTGCGCTACTTGCGACCGACCGGCCGTTTTGAACAACTGTAATCAGAACGCCCTTCCTGTGTGTTGTTCTTTTTTCTTCTGTGTGGGCGATTTCTTTCTCTCACTCTCCATCCTCTTTCCGACCCATATTTTCCCACCCCAGTGCTGGGTAGCAAATCGTATGCTAATATCTGGTTGACAACCCGGTCTTCATTTTCATTTCTCTCTCTCCTTCTTGCCTAACTTCTTCGCTCACTCTTTCGGAGAAATTGCGTGACTTTGAGCTAAGCGTTACCAGGCATAGTGACGTATTTGGGAAAACTGGGTGGTTGTGTGCATGACGCAGGCATGCCAGATACATCGAATGCACTGTGAGGTGTAAAGTCTAGTTTATACGTAATGTCGGCAATCGGGTTCGTGCGCAGACAATCGTTTCATCAACCTTAATATAAACGAAAATTGGCGCAACATGACATGAGCGTATGGCGAACAAGAATTACAGGTCAGGACATGAGCATCAAGTCATGGGCGTCATGACATACATGTCAGTCTCGGGACTTTCGTAGTCATTTCATTAATTTTTTGTATCAAATCTGGCATGACATGGCATTGGTGTTTGATGGACGTTAATGTTCATCCCTGTTGGCCTATGAAGTTGAAGTTTGAAGTTTATTCAATGTTTAGTACAGATACAAAACTATAGACATTTTAGTACAGTAAAAGGTCCAATAGTGTAAACACCCTAGGAGGATGTTATTATAATGTTAAAAGCAATAATACTTAATTGCAAAAAAATATGGTTGATACTTCCGTCATAGCAATCGATATAACGAGAAAGTAAATCGTGTCCTTACAGAAGTAGTTGAATGTTTACTGCAAATTGATATGAGAGAGCTTCCACAATGTCTATTGGTGTGTGGCAGCTATAGCTGCCAAACACCAACAGCGGACCGAAAGGTCGCGGGTTCGACTCTCGTTGACGGGATTTTTTTCTTTGCCATCTGATGAAGTGTACTTTTTCGACGTCATTTCCGTGACGGAAATATGTCACTGAAGTCTTCGTAGACCCCGGCATAAAACATTTTCGTGTTAAAAAAAATGTTGCGTAATGTTGGCCAACTGTCACTTTCTGTTGGGTACTGCTGGCAAATGTTAGATGGCTGTCAGTTACTTTTCGGTAATTCTGGCTGCAGTCGTTTAGTGTTGGCTCTCCACTCTTACAACAATGCAATAAATACTAAACATATAATACTATCAGATGGACAGTTATGGTGTAGCGTAGCTCGATCCCGCCGGACTTCGCCAACGAACGCGGCTTGTGATACGCACGTCAGCGCAGTAGCGTGTATCTCTCGTTTATGAAACGGACGTCTGCGCCTGAACGTAAGTATCGATGTTGCCTCGAGCTAGAAACCACCATTTAGGTATCATAATGTAGTCGACGTGCCTGAGAGGCCCTTGTCGTGCGCACAACTACGTAGTTTATATCCACCTCGGAACGCTCGTCTCAAAGGAAAACGAATTAATCACATGCAAATGAGTCCTGGGTGAGTGCTCCGCATAACATCGATTGGCACAGCGGGTTGGATCTGGAGGTATTTTTTAAGAGACGGATATTCGCGGGTTAAAAATTGACACGCGCACTCTCTCCCAAGCACACCCTATATTATACTGTAACCCTTAACGCTGGGCGCACTGTACTGTCTAGTTTAGGGAAGACGGATCATCCCGGCACACTCTTGCGTCTTCGTCCTGGGAATCTCTGCGTGTCGAATTCTATCCATTCATTTTCACTGCACTTTAACTTTATGTAGAAAACCAGAGGGATGGTGATGGCGAAATCTTGACAGAAGTGTCCACATAACTGCCACCATACTAAGGGAACATTTCGTTTCTTGTCGAGAAGCCGTTTCATATGGCGTCGAGAAGCCGTTGAAGAACTCGATAGCGTCGAGGTGATTAAAAGAGGGCTTTATTTGACTCTGAGTGAAACCATTAAGACCCTGCTAGTAGTTCTATATCCCCGTTTTCTCTCGTGCTCACTGGTACTTCTTTCTCCTCTTCTGTCGGCTCGCTGGTGCTCGCGATGGAAACAACATTCCCGGCCGAGCAAATGAAGTTAATTACAGAGTTCCAGGGGGTATAGCTTTTGTATGGGCCTTGTCACAATCAGACCTCCTTGCTGTTTAACCTTGCACGAACGGACATGCCCATCTGAACTTCTAAAAACCTGAAGGATTCTTGCAAGTTTCCATAGTTGTCTAGGTGACGTCTCGGAATGTACGATAACGATGTCACCTTCCTTTAGATCCGTGGCTCGTTGATTGCCTGCGAAGTGTGCAGACCGGAGCTGCAGCAAATATTCTTTCCGCCATCGCTTCCAAAAATTCTCGGTTAGAAGCCTTCTGTAGGCATGTCGGCGAATGACATCCGATCGTCTCGAGTTGGCGTCAACGTCGACCGTGTCATATGGCATAGCAGTTAGTCGACGTCCAAGCAGTAGATCGGCTGGAGTCAAAGTGCACGGTTCCGCTTCGTCTGTCTCGACAAAGGTTAGAGGCCTAGAGTTGATTACTGCTTCGACTTCTGTCAGCACTGTCATAATTTCTTCAAAGTTGAGGCATGCTCTCCCGAGAGTCTTACGCAGCGAAGTCTTCACCGATCTTATCAGTCGCTCCCACCATCCACCCCACCATGGTGCATTGGGCACTATAAACTTCCAGAGAATGCCGTTGACGGTGAGATGGTTCGCGGCGTCCTCTTCTTTGAAGATGTGACATAGGCGCTTTAAATCCGCTGACGTCTTTTGAAAGGTCCTCGCGTTGTCCGAATAGATAACGCGGGGCAGTCCCCTCCGGCTGACAAACCGTCGCAAGCATAATATGAATGTTTCAGCTGTCATGTTGGAGACGAGCTCAAGGTGCATTGCTCGCGAAACAGCACAGGTGAAAATTGCTACGTAGCACATTGCGTCGCCGTCTAGCGTGCGTGCTAGGAGCGGGCCAGCGAAATCTACACCAACAACCTCGAAATGGTTTGTTGGCTCTATCCGGTGACTTGGTAAAGGCGCTGTTGGAGCACTTCCTGGTCTGGCGGCGAATCGTTTGCACACGTTGCAATTGCGTACAACGTTTTTCACCAAGACACGCCCGCGACAAATCCAGTAGTGCTCTCTGAGCTGGGTGAGCGTCTCTCGTACACCGTTGTGTAGGACTTGCTGATGTGCTCTGATGACAACCAGACCGGAGTAATGATGCTTTGCTGGGAGAAGTATTGGATGCTTGACTGTTAGCGGTGACTTCAGGAGCGACAAGCGTCCACCGACTCTGAGAATTCCGTCAGCATCTATAAACGGGCGAAGGTTAGCAATGCAGGACGTGTGTTCCAGTGTCCGTCCGCGTGTTAGGCAGTTCACTTCTGCATGAAATTCTTGGTTTTGGACGTGTTTAGCCCAGTAGTGCTCGGCCCGCACGACTTCTGTCGCAGTCAGGTGGCTAGTTTCTTCTGTTTTGTGTCGGCAGCGGTCTGTAAATCGAAACACCCAAGCTGTGATTCGCAGCAAGTGCTGAAGCTTGCTGAAACGCTCAATGTTTATAATTGGAATAAGTCTCTCCGTTGCCTTCACTACTTGAACAGCTGCTATCTCGCTTCTGGCAGCTTCATCCATGTCCGGTGAAATGGTAGGTTGGAGAGGCCACTTCTCCACTGAACCGTGCAGCCAGTCAGGACCATGCCACCACACTGAGCTGGATCTAACTTTGTCTAACGTCACACCTCTCGTTAGTAAATCAGACGTATTCTCCAATCCTGGGCAATATCTCCATCGGGATGGTTCTGTTCTGCACTTGATGTCCGTGACACGATTAGCAATGAATTGCTTCCACCTCGTGCAGTCTCCTCGTATCCATGACAGTACAATCGTGGAGTCGGTCCACATAGTGTACTCAATATGAATGTCGTTGAGTGCACTGCTCCCGTATGTCAGCAGTTTAGCGCCAACCAGTGCGCCCAAAAGCTCCAGGCGTGGTAGCGTCGCTTTCTTAATGGGAGCCACACGTGCCTTGGAGATCAGCAAGATGGGTCGTTTGGCCATGGTAGTAACGGCGTATATTACGGCTCCGTACGCTGCTGGGCTGGCGTCGCAGAAGACATGCAGGTGCATTTCACTTGGAAACTTCTTCCTTCCGCCCAGATAGCGAGGAATCGATATTTCCTGTAGTTGTGGAAACTGCCGTACTAGATTTTGCAATTCGTCTCGTAGGTCATCAGGTAGTTGGTCATCCCAGCTTATTCCACGTGTCCACAGTTTTTGGAATAGTATCCCTATGGCAATGGTGTACGGTCCAACCATTCCGAGTGGGTCAAATATTCTCGACGTCGCCTGTAAGACGAACCGTTTAGTGTCAAGTTTCTCTTTCATAAAGTCTAGCAGTCGGTCGACCGAGAAACTGAACTCGTCCTTAACGGGATTCCAAGCAACGCCAAGAACTTTAACAGATTGCTCATGAAGCACTACCAGTTCTTGACTGGCAGACTCCTTCTGTCGTTCCAGTGCAACCATTAGGTTAGGTGAGTTTGTGGTCCATTTGCGTAGGACCATTCCCGCTGCTTTCATGATTTGTTGCGCTGCACGACAAAATTCTTCAGCTTCGTCTTCCGTGTCGGCGCCCGTAACCAGGTCATCTACGTAAAATGACTCGGCTAGTCTTGTTGACGTTTTCTCTTTGACACCTTGCGTTCTCCTCACATGGTGAAGGATGGTCGCCGTGAGGAGGAATGGGCTGCATGTAGCTCCAAAGGGTACACGAGTCATCCTCCATTCTTGGAGCTGACTACCCATTAAGTCACCTTCGGCAAACCACAGGAACCGAAAAGCGTCTCTGTCTTCTTTCCGTATGGATATTTGTAGGAATGCTTTCTCTATGTCAGCGATTACCGCTATAGGATGTGTCCTGAAACGCAGAAGTATCTTCCCAAGGTCTTGGTAGAGGTTGTCTCCCTTTTCAAGGTACTCATTGAGAGACTTGCATCCCTTGTCATGAGATGATGCGTCGAAAACCACCCGTACTTTCGTAGTCAACGCCTGCTCTCTGATGACTTCCTTGTGTGGCATGTAGTACAACTTGTCTGGCTCCGGAGGAACGTCATCAACAATTTCGGCGTGTCCCGCTCGCACGTACTCGCGTATGGTGTCGTCGTATGTCTGTAATAATCCCTTTTGCTTCGCTAGACGAGTAAGCAGCTTATGGAGCCTTGTCACAGCAACTTGCTTGTTGTCGGAAAGCTCACATCCCTCCTTCCAAGGTAGCGCCACTTCATACCTTCCGTCGCAGTATGTTATGGTGCTTTCGAAGTGTTGCATGACCTTGCTGACTTCATTAGGTCTTTCAACTGAGTCGGATATGCCAAGGTGCTCCAGTTCCCAGAACGTCCGTAGAAACTCATCTGACTCGACTACTTGAGTCAAAGCGAAAACCATCATTCTCGTTGTGGCACACTGTGATGTCAAGAAGGTAGTGCGTCCTTGAAACGTCCAACCAAGCTTGGAGTTCATGGCAATCAGTGAATCATTGTCCTCACACCGTAGGACTTCACCGGTCAGGACTCCCCACATTTGATCAGAGCCGATCAGCACGCTGATTCCACTTTGTGTGATCACTGATGCGTGTGCGAGTTCATCGGCTACGTCCCTTCCCAATTTCTTAAAAGAAGCGACAAATGAGACTTCCATTCTTGTTTCGTCGATGTCTTGGCAGATGTGCGGAATCTCAATGGCACTTAGCGAAACCTCCATGTCAGAAAACTGACTTCGTAAGCGAAGCTCCACTATTCGTCGATTTTCGGCCGCTTGGTTTGAGGCACTGGCGAAGGTGTTGAGAGCCATGTTTATGGATCCGAGGCATTTTAAGCCCAAGTGTCGTGACAACTCCTCGGTGACAAAGGTACGCTGACTGCCACCGTCGAATACACCTCGCACGTAGCGGCAGTTGTGATCGCTTACCGCCCAGGCTCGGAACGTTTGGAGGAAGACGCACGCATTGTATCCATCGCTGATTCGCCGTCGTCTCCCTAGTGATGAGCAAACTGTCGCACTTGCACCGTCATTCCGGGCGGCTTGGTGCGAGTCCCGTGGAATCCTGTTTGGGTCACACATACTCGAGGCATGTCGGCCTTTGCACTTCGAACACGAGATCCTCCGCTTGCAGTCGCGTGCCCTGTGGCCTTTTGTGGTAGATCGGAAGCACCTTTTGTCACTCGACAGCACTTGCTTCTTTTGCGTCAGGGACATGTCGGTAGGACACGCTTCCGTGGAGTGCTGCTTGGATGAACAGAACGCACACATCACGTTGTAGTGCTGATAATCACGAGTCGATTTCGTATGGAGAACAGATGACGTAGGCTGCTTCCAAGGCCGACTACGGGCTGGCTGCGTCGCCACATGTTGAGCCCCGCTGTCTCGTCCGCTGCTATCCTTATAGTCGCTTTTTTCCAAACTCTCCAGTTCGACCGAAAGGAGCTTCAGTAGACCGTCCAGCCCTGCGTTGTCCACGGCATCATTCTCAGCTTGTGCGGCACAAGTACGGTGATACAGTACCACGACGTCTCGGGGTAATGCCCTAAGTATGACGTCGCAGAGCATCGACGAAAATGAAGACCGCTGCACACCGAGTGACTCCAGCCCTTGGATGTTCACGATCACGTGGTCGTAGAGTTGTCGGAGGGATCTTGTATCACCAGATGCTCGAACAGGAGTCAGCTGACGCAATCTTGCAAAGTATTCCTGCTCTTGGCGGGTCTTGTCCCCGAAGCGCTTCTGTAGTAAGTCTACAGCGTCCTTATAGCATGCTTCAGTCGTTGGAAGACCGGCCACCGCTGAGGCAGCGTCTCCTTTTAAAAACTGTCGCAGATAGTGGAATTTCTCCGTCGTAGTCAGGGTGACGTTGTTGTGGACAATCTGGAGAAACTGCTCCCAGAACTCCGTCCATTTACACACATCTCCAGAAAAGGGCGCGATCGTGAGCTTCGGCAGCTTGGCTCCCGTCCTCTCTGATGGTGTAGCGATCACATTGGTAGCCGGCCCCGACCCCGATCCCTCTTCTGCTGGTGTGCTTGAAATGCGGTTCCGACGGCTTATGAGCTCGGCGAGAATGCGCGTCGCGTTGTCTTCATACTCTAAAATTGTTTCGTACTCGGATTGGAAGTCCTCGTCCGTGATGACGCTCTCTAATTCGTTGTTGATCTTGTTCAACTCATCGTTGTTCGTTTTGAGCCTCTCGTAGATGGAATCGAGCTGCGTTGCGGAGTCGTTGCGAAGTAGGGCACTTGCCTCATTGATGATCCGGCTGTTCAAAGATCGTCGTGAAGTCCGCTTCGCCTTGAGCTTGTCCATTTCATCCGGGCAACTCGTAGCCGTCGGTAGGTCTATCCCGGGTTGATCGGCACCAAATGTTTGGGATATGGCGTCGAGAAGCCGTTGAAGAACTTGATACCGTCGAGGTGATTAAAAGAGGGCTTTATTTGACACTGAGTGAGACCATTAAGACCCTGCTAGTAGTTCTATGTCCCCGTTTTCTCTCGTGCTCACTGGTACTTCTTTCTCCTCTTCTGTCGGCTCGCTGGTGCTCGCGATGGAAACAACACTTGTTAGTGCGTTAGACAACGTAAAAATGCCGGATATTTATGCACTCTTTCGTCTAGGTGTGTTAGATAGCCTCCCCGAAGTAGAGTTCTTGATAGTGCTGTCCTCTTTTTTCAGATACTGGGAAGCAGAATTATATACAGCATGACAAAGCATGATGGCGTTAGGTGTCCCAGAACTGCGTTAAAAAAATCAAGTAGCTTCACTGATTTAACGTCGCGAAGGCTGGTTAAACAGTGGAGCTGGTGACATCACAATGCTAGGCATGCTTCATCCGTACAAACGAGGCGATGCGAGGCGAACATTCAAGAACGGATGCGTAGTGTGGAGAGGAAAATGGAGCAGGAACACCAATCGCACTCCTGCTGTCTCCTCCCCACATAACCTGCTTCCCTCCCATCATAGCTTCGCTTTTGCTCTCCTCCTCTCTACCCAGCTTCACTCTCTCCACGTCGCTATCCTTTCTGTACCAGGTCCAACTCGCTACACTAGTCTTCCCTTTCGACCACTTAGGTTCACCCATACTCTCCATTCCGACAGGTTTCGCTCTCGCAGCTGGGCTAGAAAGCGCGCACGACGTATCTCTAGGGATTTGTCTCGTCTTTAAACAGTTCCACTGTTCAAAATCCGCTTCCATGGATTCTATGCAGGATGGCCCAAGCTACTCCGGAACACGAGTTTGCTCCGAGCTTGCACTACGGCGGTCATGACAGGAGGACCGTGCGGAGCGCGCGATATCAGCGTTGATATAAACTGTTACAAGAAAGAGCATGGTGTCACAAATGCATATGCGGCATTTGCGGCGGCTTTCAAAGGAACGCGTTTGCCCACTGAACATCGCGCCTCCCACAGGCGTGTCCATGGGCATTTGTCCCCTTTCAGGCAAGTTCTTTAGTTCCACCCGCAGCATGAAAATTTCCACTCTCGAAGGCAACAAGGGCGCACACGCAGCAGTCTCGTGCAGCTCGTTTCGCTTCTCTCGAGTATTACAGATAAATAAACGTACAGGTTAGTGCTACTTACATTACACATCTGAAGATTTTTTTTTGCAGTAACGAATTGGTAGAAACAATGTCTCCACAAACAGTAAATAGTAACATTTCTCGCCGCAAATACTACAGGGACGCTTGCTTTATGGCTGTGAGAGGTACGTCGTGAGCGCGGTGAAATTGAACGCGAGACATCGTAGCCACGTGATGATATAACCTTTAGTTTTTCGTGCGTGTGTATAGTCTGTGCGATTAAGCTCACAGATGAATCGTGCCGCTCGCTGGCGTTGCGGCGTGAGCACTGCTCCTCGGCAAGAGCAAACACTGTGGGCGGACCCGATCTTCGCCGCGGGCGTATGTTAATCAAACTGATTGACGCGCGAACTCGGGTACAAACTCGTTGATTCTGAAAAGGCCCCTGTTCAACTCGTGACTGTCATGGTGCCAATGTGACTGTCAAGCGTTTCATGCGATGGATGCTAAGCAGCAGCTTCTTTGCATATATAAAAGAATCTGGTCAGCTTGCATTACTCGTGCAAGGCTGGAGCCATCGGAGGAGCTTGTGATAACCTAGCTTCTTTCGGCTTGTTACGTTGCTCGTCTACTCAGTCTGCTCAATCTGCTTCGGAGTGAAGACCGCGTCAGTTCGGTCTTAATTTTGATGTGATTACTTGCTAGGTCTTAAGTACCATGATGTTAAATTGTCCTGTCTTAAATGGCAATGTTTTAATTGACACGAAATTAATGACTCAGGTATAAATAGAAGGTCTTCAATATTATGACGATAACCACGACCTTAATTATCATAATCTTAGTAAGGCCCTGATTAGCTAGGTATTAACTAGCGCGCTCCTAATTAGTGCCGTGTTGGAGAGAGAGAGAGAGAGGGAGAAGGAATGTAGGAAAGGCAGGGAGGTTAACTAGACTATGCGTCCAGTTTGCTACCCTACACAATGGGAGGGGTAAAAGAGGAATAAAAGAGAGAGAGAGGGGGGAGGAGGAGGATAGGCACATGTCACATCACACACACAGTGCCGAGTTTCACAGGCGGTCGCTCAATAGGGTTCTTTTCAAGTACCGCAGGAGGGCTCGTGTGGCTTTCTGGGCTGATAAGCTACGCGACCAGGCTCCTAAGACTTTTGTTTCATTAAAGGGCCTGTTTCCAGTCTATTCAAGGCACACTGGAGAGTCCGGCGATCTTCATCAAATTGGGCACAGTGGCACAAGAGATGTTCAATAGTCTCTGTACAATTGCAGCTTTCGCACATGGATGAATCTGCCATGCCAATGCGATGGCTGAATGAGTTAGTAAACGCTACACCGATCCACAACCGGCCCAGCATTGTATCGAGAAATCTTGGATGGCAGTTGTAGCTGGAGTAATGATTCAAGGTTCTTAGGGCGAGGATTGGAGTTAAGCGGATAATTCCAGTGCGCAAGCGTGGCATTATGCGCGATGCGACGAAGTTCTCTAGCTGCATCTACTCTTGACAAGGGTATGAATAGTGTGGGCGCTCCATCGTGGGCACATCGGGCAGCGTCGTCAGCGAGGTGGTTACCACTGATGCCACAGTGACCCGGCAGCCATTGTAAAACAATGTCGTGTCCTTGATCAGCGACGCGATGACAAATTGCATTGATATCAGACACCAACTGGTGGTAGTTTCCACGTCGTAGACTTCGCACGCATTGTGCCGTGTTAATCAACATGGCCTTAATGAGCTCGTTCTCAGCTTTACACGGTTTCATTGGCATGGTCTTAGTAAGATGTGGCTTAATTAGCTCCGTCATAGCATGACTTGGTTTAACTAGCTTGGTCCATGTCGTAACTTAATTTGCTAGGTGTACGACCCAGTCAATTAGCTAATGAGCCGGGCGCACGTGCTCGGGGAGCGAGCAGGCGATGAACAAGAGGACGAAGAGGGGCGCGTCGGCCGAGCAACGCGCTAGAATGTACGGGCCGACAATGATGATTATACACGTGGCCTCCGCAATCAGCTCCGGCCGTGGTGTTGTAGGGTGGTCCGCCGGAGCAAATCTCAGAGGCCATGGTGCTGATTATTCTAAAGGATACTTAGTGCAGACAATAAACGCTTGAAAGAGGATTGAAACATCTCGTACATCTAAAATATTGCCAGTGAATGTTTCTGACATCTTTCCTTGCATGGGTTCACTGTGCACTCAGTGGAACGACAAACAAATGAAAGAGGCCTCTGGTTCGAAGACATCACCCAACCTTGTCGACCGCCCTTGACGTGACGCTGCGTTCCATCGTAACCAACGGAACATAGCGAGCGCTGAGGCATGGATTTGACCTTTTCGTACTGTTAGCTCGTTCAAAAGTGGGTGTCGCCAGACTGCGGAAAGTTTCCGAGTTTAGCCAAACTCGGGCCGTCCTGCATAGCACCCCATTCGACCTTGTGAAAGTGAATTTAGAGCAAACGTGTCACACAAGCTACAACACCACCACAATGGACGTTAGGCAAGCACCATCACTGTCTTGCTTGCTTGCTTGTTCCTTGCATTTGGCTCACACCCACAACGGGGGATTGGCCAAGAAGCCGGCGGTTACAGTCAATTGGAACATTGGGTTAAAAAAAAAGAAAATCAGGGAAAGGGAAAAGTGGCTTTTTTCAAGTAGAATAAGGCGATTCTCGTGATACGGGAAAAGGAAATAACGAAATAAATAAGATTTTGTTTTCGGGGAAAGGGGATGGGAAACAACAAATTGATAAATAGTGGATTAGCAAGGTAATCTCATCGTCTCAATCAGAAATTCGCAGAGGGCCCCGCAGACGTTCCTTTTACTGAATTTCAATGAAGCAGCCCCAAAGGAGAGGATATTTAGAGTACTTAGTGGTATTCCTAATTTTTTTGAATAAAATTTCAAAGCATTCTTTCCTTTGGTTTTTAAAAGGGTGGCATCTTAGTAGATAATGGTCGATATTTTCGGGTTCGTTACAGTTGGAACACAAAGGGGATGGGACCAGACCAGACCTGTTTAAGTAGAAATTAAGCGGTGAAATACGACATCTTAATTTAGTGATGGATACTTCCAATTTACGCGTGGGACACCATTTATTATCCCATGCAAAATGCAAGTGCGACTATTCTGAATTCACGTATTTTAATCTTTTCCGAGTCTTCAATAAGAGAAATCTTTCTGAACCTTCGCCGCTGTGACATAAGCTGTAAGAGGCATGACTGACAAAACTGGGCCTTCAAGGGATACTCTCGCGAGTGAGTCAGCCATCTCGTTTACAAATATTCCACGATGACCTGGAACCCATATGAGCCTCACTTAGGTGAATGTTTATGGGGATTAATGATCTGAATGTGTTTAGAATAACTGACTCCGAAGTTGAAGTGAGGGACGAACGCACAGATAATGAATCGGTCACTATAACAGCTGTCGAATGATTTGCTAGAAGCAGGGCTAGGCGAAGATACTTTGAAATTGTATCGCGATACGATACCAGATACTCAGGACAAAAAGTATTGGAGATACAGACACAAGATACTGCCGCAATAACTGTATCCGATACGATACTTGGCAATTGTATCTTAAGATACTTCGATACATTCTCAAATTTGTTATTCTAGATCCATATAATGTAGCAGCAAACGCCTATACACGAAAATGTCTGCTCGAAAATTTCTTAACTGTGACCTATTTTGCTTCACTTGGATGAAATGTCTGTTATTATCTCAAAAGTGCTGCCCTTCTTGCTCAAAGTGAATTAGTTTCCTTCCAAAACAACTTATTGGGGCTCGTTTTAGCTTCTTCACAGGACAACTCTTTATACACTTCGCTGACAGCGGTTCTTGTTTGCCATTTTTGCATTTGATGGGAGCCGCTGCTCAGCTTGCCGACCAGCTAGCGGGTTGCCATATAATCACAATAACTTCAATAACAACCCTTTGCCCGACGGCGCAAATACCGGTGTGGACTTTTACCTTTTCCGTAAAAGAAGGTTAGCACAATACCGTATATCCGAACAGGCGTACAGCAGCAACAACGCTGGTAGCGACTTTTTTTTGGAGGGGAGGAGGAGGAGGGAACGCGTGGTGTATACGGGATTTGAGACCGTTCGCTAGCGGCCCGGCCGGCACACATGACCGTCTGCGTCCCATTGTTTTTTTTTTTTATTTTCTAAATAAGTATGTTCATGAGCTACACAGACATGACTGGTCTGAGGCATTTCTTTCGTGAGGAACATGTGGTCACCATATGCTGAAACATAACCGTGGAACAAAAATTACATTTCAATCCGCGTTAAGACTTCACTCGTTGTGTACGTCGGTATCGATGTTTCTCGAATCCTGACTCCAAATCCCCTTCAGAAAGACCTATACATGAGATATGGGAAAGGCTTCCTTTCAAATGGCAATGTCATTCTGTGCCTCTCTCCGACCCCAAGATCTTCACTGTCCCGGTCCTTGGAGCTAAATTTCGTGACTGCGGCCCGCCGGCTATAAGCTGAGTTTGGGACCCCTGGTGTATACGTAGATGACGTAAAACTGCAATGAATTTCCATGATTCTACTTAGCTGCTGGCGTAAGGGGTTCTTTGTTGATATGCTCAGTAACCTGCAATCTTTTAGCAATTTTTCTTCAGTGAGAGAACATGTGCAACACAGAAATGTCTCAGACGTATTGTATAGTTGCACAAAGCGTCGCAGGACATCGCCGCTATTCACACTATTGCCGCTTATAGCTCCCATTACGTGGCGATTAGTAATAGGAAAAATATCTAAGACTGCTTAAAACAGGGGAAAAAAGTATAAATAAAATAGAGAGGTGGTGTTGTATCAAACATTCACATTGAATGAGTACAGAAACACAATACAGACGGCGCTCTTAATAGCTATGAGCATGAAGTATCGTAGACTTGCCTTTTGAGACAATAGAAAATTCAGTGCCTACGGAAAATTGCCTGAAACAGCTCGTTGGGACGCTCATGAGTAAAACGGAGCATTCAGTAAAACAACGTTTCTCGAACCCCTTCCTAAAATCTTTTAGATGGCTCCTAATGATTTCCATTATTATAATGCAAACTCAATTTCGCTATTTTCTTAAGCGGTAAGCAGAATATTTTGTACTGTATACTCAAGGCATGCCCACATAATAATATATTTGTTTTCATAATCGCCTTGGCAATGTCTAAATGTGTAAACAGTAATAGAAATAAAGCAGACAGAAGAATAAAGCAGAAATCTTATTTTGGGAGCGCGTTACAAAATACATATTGCAGTGACCAGACCAGAAAAACAGTGCAGAGACCTAGGTAATATATGTGATGCAAAATGACAGCTAAGAAAGCACTTGTGCTAATAAACAAATTATGATTTCATAAATTCTTTGAATAAATGTAGATGGAAGTGAAAAATACGGTACGCCAAGATATTTTCTGTTAGGTAAACGCTTGCTCTATTAGATCTAACATCAGTATCAGTGGTGCTAAACTTGTGAGAATCTGATTTGCGTATAAGTTAATGCATTGCATGCAAGTCAAACTTACATCAACGAGATCTTTCAAATCGCTGATATGTAAAATCCACACGACGCAAAGCAACCCCATTCTTGCACGCATCACATTTCGTTGCGGAGCAAGGCGCAAGATAATCTTCAATAACAACACTATAGCAACATCACAATTTTCGCAATAGACGCCGCACGCATTGGAGTACGCGGCGCAGGACAGAGGTTAAGGGCAAGTGTCAGGGCATTGGCGCAACTAAAAAGAAAAGAAATCGAGAAAACAAAAGGTGCGTGGCTGGGTGTAGACGTCCGCGTGCTTGTCTTCGGCATTTTCTACCCTCACTGGATGACTGTGGCGTAAAAATAAAATAACGCCACTGCCCTTAAACTTATTCAGACCGCTTAGTGACACGAGTACCAGCTTGAGAAGCGGAGCTGGGCCAGCGACTATTGTTTCGCACGGTTGTGTTGCGATAGAAGTATCTTGTATCTTAAGATACACGATACATTATCGAATGCATCGGAAATACAGATACCGATACTCGCCTTTCGAGACGTATCGCGATACAGATACAAGATACCCATAGAGTATCTAAGATAGTATCTAAGATACATGTATCTTCGATACTGCCCAGCACTGGCTGGAAGTTTTTGGAGGACTAAAATAACTGCCGTTAACTCCGCTTCAAATATAGGAGTATAATCTGGAAGGCGTAATGAATATGACCAGGATAATGATTGGGAGAAGATACCCACACCTACTCTCTTATCAATTAAGGATGCATCTGTTGCAATTACATTATTAATTCCTAATTGTAAGAGGTGGTCTTCGAATACGCCAATTAAATACTTAGAGGGCAAGAGTTTTGCATTTGCTGGGAATATGTCGTCGAATTCTATTTTTACATTGGATATGGATTTATTTAATGGAATGATTTCGGAGATATTAACATTTAGGGATTCCAGTAATGTTTGAACAAACAAAATCTGGGGTTTATGAAGACGGGACCAGTGCTCATTGAAAAAAGCACTGGATTCAGCAAAAAATACGAATTGCAACCGTCTTGGAGTAGCCTTATATAATTTTAAATATGTTTTAACTGTCAAAATACGGAATCTGCAAGCAAGTGTGGGTACCCGAGCTTCTTGATACAACACGCTATTAGCTGTAAATTTAGGAACACCAAGACAGCTCCGAAGAGCTTGGTGCTCTAAGAGAACCAAAGGATTAATCTTGAATGCTGGCCCACCAGAAAAAAGGACCCAACCAAAATCAAGAATCGGGCGAGCGTACATACGGTAAATCATGATCAGAGTATCTCTGCGTAGCCCGGAACGGAGCCGACCAAGTTTAGTTATCATTCCGACAGCGCGTGTAGCCTTAGCTTTAACATGTTCAATGTGAGTACGCCAGCTCAATTTTTCATCATATATTACTCCCAGATATTTAATACAGTCCACTTGGGGAATTCTTTCTTGCCGGTAGGAAAGAGAAATATTAACAGGCATATTTAAAGGAAAAACAATTATGGCACTTTTGGTAACGTTTAGTTTCATTCGAATATCTTCAAACCAGGAGTCTAATGTTGCTAAATATGATTCCAACGTTGAATGGAGTAAATGTATGTCACAATCAGATGCGAAAAACGCAATGTCATCTGCGTATACATACACTTGTACCTTCACACAGTGGAATCGAACTGAACAAGATACTAAATAAAACAGGCGAAAGAACAGAGCCCTGGGGAACACCTCTCGTTTGACTATACTTAGACGTAGAAACGCCTCGTTGGGAGCAATAAAATTTTCTATCTTTTAAAAATTCGTACAGCCAATTTCTAATATATTGCGGACAATTTAATTCGTTTAGGGCATTAAGGAGAATGATATGTTCAACGCTATCATATGCCTTGGCTAAATCTAGGGTTACTAAAGCCGATAATTGTCGTCTGTGCCGGGCAAGCTTTATACGAGCCTCTAAATCGACAGAGATAGAAACAACATTTATTGAGAAAAAAAAATGTGGTTCATTGCTGGTGGGGCCCTTCTTCCAAGGCTCCACTGGCTGTAGCGGCTCGGCGGGCCTGACTTAGGGTTGCCAGTTGGCTTCCCAGAGTCCGTTCAGCGAGTCGCGCCTCCCACGACCACGTGTGTAGTGGGTGCGTGTGTCCTGTGTCAACTGTAGCCGGTCGCTCGGGACAGCGGTAGGTAATGTGTGAGCGTCGGAATATCTCCGCACCACGGCCATGCGTTGGGATATCGCTCTGGACATGTGCACACCATATCGAGCAACCGGGCCGAAATCCAATCTGGCACGCGCTCAGTATTGCATTATCTGTGAGTTGAGTTGAGTTGAATAAACTTTATTTGCCCAACGGTTGATATTGTGCCCGGGGCTAGGCTGCCAGGGATCCACCAGTCGAGGAACATCTTTCGAGGTCCTCGGCGACGGCCCTGGCCCGCTGGACGGCCCACTCCTGGTCTTCGGGGGCCTCGCTGTGAAGGGCGGTTCGCCATCGCTCAGCAAGGCGCCCCGCTTCAGAGGGTTTTTCAGGTGTCCTCATCCTTCCTCGTAATGTATCTACATTTTTGTTGCATTCCCAAAGTACATGGGCCATATCGGCCCGTCTGTGCTCGCACCACGGGCAGCCAGGCGACGGGTGCAGCGCGGGCCACAGGAGGTCCAGGTGGTAGGGGTTGGTGAAAGTACCCGTCTGCAGCCGCCTCAGGTCAACCGCCTGCGACCTGTCCAGACGCACGTGGGGTTCCGGATATATCTTGCGGTCTTTCCTATAGTGCCCAAGCACCTCGTGGTACGTGGCCGGGAACTCTTCGGCATAGCAGTCAGCTACATCTGTGATAAACTTCATAATTCTTATGTATAGAATTTTTTCTATTAATTTAAAGACATGGGACGTTAGAGCGATTGGCCTAATGTTGTCTATCTGCATTCCCGCTTCCTGTTTTTTAAGAAGGGGAACAATTTTTGCAAGTCTCCAGTCAGGAGGAATCCAGCCATTTCTAAGGGTGTGGTTGACGACGTTAAGAAGATCGTCTGGAGAGACATCAGACAATATCTTTAACACTTCTGACGTAACTCCATCTGGGCCTGGAGCTGAATTAGGGAGAAGGCGAATGACATGCGCAAGTTCTTCCATATTTACTTCGATAAAACCGTTCACACACGAATGCTTTACAAACTTTAGTTGTAACTGTGATGTAAATCGCTTTTCAAGGCCCGATGCAATTTCACTTAATAAATCTGCCAATTCCTTAGGTGAAAGAATAACCGAGTCAATGTTTACGGGCGTTGCAATAGCCTTACGACTACGAGGAAATCTAAACAGAGCTTTTTTATTACCACTCTTGGATAGAAAATTATATCGTTTTTCGTCATATTCATCTTTTGCTAATGATACTGCTCTTTTGAACATAGCTTTAGCGTACAAATAATTTCGCCAATTAGTAGGACTTTGGTTTATAAGAAGTTCCTTCCAGGCCGCTTTTCGGCGTCTATAATCTCTTGCACAATCCGAATTCCACCATGCACACTGAACTTCTTTTTGCTGGCGATATAGTGTACTGTGATTTTGTTATGGTACGTTTTAAAACTGAGCAAAGACTCATAGCTTTAACATTTCTCTCCATACTAGACAATGATGACAAAGTTGACTGTAAATTCTTTTCAATTTGGAGTAGTTTGCAAAATTTTGCGCCTGGTAGTCTACCGATAATACTGGGATCTTGACTTCAAATACAAGTGGACGGTGATCACTACTTGTAGCAGTATCAAGCACAGTCCAAGACGAGATTAAAACGTTTGAGCTAGCGAATGTTAAATCTAAGACGGATCTCGAGGTACATCGAACAAAAGTGGCAACTTTGGAATTTAGACATATAAAGTTGTTTGTGTTAGTCCAGTCCCATAACCGTTTTCCCGATGTGTCTGTGCGGAAACCCCACGACACATGATGGGAGTTGAAGTCTCCCGTAAACAGAATGTTCTTTTTGCAGAAGCTCTGTCTTGTTGCCTACCCTAATGTCTCCTCATTTTCTTCATTTTGAAGGTGTTGGTTTTTCGTGATAATGATAATTATTGTGACAATCAACGCTAGCTTTTTCGGCTTCCGCAGGAGGGTATAATAATAATAATAATAATAATAATAATAATAATAATAATAATAATAATAATAATAATAATAATAATAATAATAATACTATAATAACACGGCACCGTAAGCAACGATGCCGTGTAATTTGGATATATTTATCAGAACGCCGGTGGTCTTCGCACTAAGACGCGTGAATTCTTTGCTAAGGTTGTTTCATCGTCTTTTGACCTTATTGCGATTTCTGAAACGTGGCTGTGCAGTTAAATTCCTTCCTGTGACTATCTTCCGTCGAACTACACCACCTTCCGCAATGATCGGGACTTCTGTGCAACTAAACAAAAAGGTGGTGGTGTATTGATGGCTATTGGCAGTTCTCTAAGATCTGTTAGACGCAAGGACATAGAAACAATTTCTGAATCAATTTGGGTCGAAATTAGTCTTGAGCACTGTGAAAAATTGTTGATTGGATGTTTCTATGTATCGTCTAGCGTTCCACCAATTGCTTTTAATCAGATCGTCTCTTCTATTGAAAATGTGGTAATTTCACATAAGAAGCACAAAATTCTTGTACTTGGCGATTTTAACACACCTGGAATTGACTGGACCACACTTAATTTTTCTCATTATCATCATTTCTTAAAGAACAAATGCACCGTATTGTTAGACTTTCTCGCTTTTAATTCCCTACAGCAGCACAATAGTATTGCCAATTCTTGTGGTAACGTCTTAGATCTGTGTATTTCTAATAATCAACCTATCGAAGTATCACTCTCTCACATCTCTCTTGTTCGTCCTGACAAATTTCACCCACCACTCAAACTAACACTCTGTATTTCGCCAGAAAAACCAAGCTTTCCCAGAAAAACCGACAAAACACCCAGATTTGCCTTCAAGCGAGGTGACTACGTTGGCTTGTACCATGACTTGTCCACCACAGATTGGTCACTGGAAACTGACAAACCTAATGTTGATGATCAAGTCGATCAGTTTACGGGACTTATTTTGACCAGCATGCGCAAGTTCATTCCCCAGTATACACCTAATCATTGTAAATATCCCTCCTGGTTCTCATCTGAACTTATAAGTGCACTGAAACATAAAGATCGTGCACACAGGAAGTATAAATGTTCTCCATCAACTCATTTGAAGGAAGAATTCTGTCGTTTTCGTACTCTTTCTAAACGCCTTTATAAACGGGGATCACAGTCTATATATTTTATTTTTAGAAAAAAGCGCGTCTGACAGGCCGGCTGAGTTTTGGAAGTATGTGCGCAAATGGTCGAGGAAAAGTGGCGAGTCCTTCAGGATACCGGACCATGCATTTCTCATCTGTTTATAAGTCTCCAGCCTCTGTAGATATAGTAACGGTCAACAGGTTAAGGCAGTTGGCACAGCTGATGCTGTGTCGCTAGATGAAGATTCCATTTCAGAATGCATTAAGCGCTTGAAACCATCCTTTTCAGCTGGCCCAGATGGCATCCCCTCTGCCATACTAAAAGCCTATGGCAGTATACTTGTACCAATGTTGACTACCATATTTAATAAGTGTCTGCTTGCTTCAACTTTTCCTAGCATGTGGAAAACTGCTCGTGTTTTCCCAGTGTTTAAGTCTGGCTGTAAAAGTGACGTCTCGAACTACCGCCTTATTTCCCTTCCTTGTGCCGCATCCAAAATCTTTGAGCTTGCTCTTCACAAAATATTGTCTTTTGATGTAAAAAATTCATTGATTGTGAATAAGCATAGATTTCTGGCTGGCCGCTCAACTGTCACTAATCTTGCCAGTTTCATGATGCAAGTCTCCACGCAGAGAGGGCAGGTTGACGCTATTTATTGTGACCTTAGCAAAGCTTTTGACGTTGTCAGCCATTCGCTGCTTGTGGATGAACTTGCACACTTTGATGTTGATTCTTCAATTGTGAATCTCCTCCATAGCTATCTTCTTGATAGATCATATTATGTTGCCGTTAATGGCCAAACGTCCTCTTTATACAAAGCTACTAGTGGGGTTCCTCAAGGGTCGGTACTGGGCCCACTCCTCTTTTTAATTTATGGTAATGATGTTTCTTCTGTCATTCGGAATTCTTATTTCCTTTTGTATGCCGATGACTTAAAGATATTTAAGGAAATTCATTCAGTTATCGATTGTCGCTTGCTGCAATCTGATTTGTGTTATTTTTCTGTATGGTGCAGGAGCAATAACCTCTCCCTGAATATTTCAAAAACCAAGGTAATGAGTTTCACTCGAAAAACATCTAGTGTGCCATTTTTATATTCCGTCAATTCTGTGTTGTTGTGTAAGGTATGTGATAATGATCTAGGTGTTCTTTTTGATAGCACGTTACACTTTTCTGCTCACGCTAAGCGTGTTGCTTTGCGGGGTCTTCGCACCCTAGGCTGTGTTTGCCGAATGTCTAGGGAATTCCTTTCTCCTATGCCCTTCCTAAAATTGTACACCGCGCTATGTCTTCCTCAACTTGAGTATGCATCTGTCATCTGGAATAGCATTCCTAATTCCAGCAGCAAGGCCACTGAGCGAGTTCAGCAAAAATTCATAAGCATTTGCAACCATCGTTTCGCTAGAAATGACTGGATCTCGCTCTAACGCTGCTGGATTATTATCATTGCCATCACTTTGCTGCCGAAGAAATCGCGCTGATCTGTTATTTCTTTACAAGCTTGTACATGGTATCATATCCTGCCCTGTACTGCTCAACTGTCTTAATTTCTGAATTCCACGTATACTGACCAGAGAGAATAGACCTTTTCATGTAACTGCCTGCCTCTGTGAACATTCGACCATTGGCAGGATACAACGTCTTACAATGCTTACTTTTTGGAGCTCGATGTTTTTCACAGCTCCCAGTCGATGTTCTGCTCCGAGCTTTGCACTGTACTTACATAGCCTCGTACACTGTTGATATTTCTTTATTATTTTTTTTTCTTTCGACCATTGGCAGGATACAACTTCTTTACAATGCTTACTTTTATTGCGATAGCAATTATATGGACAGTCTCGGCTGGAAAATGTCCGTCCCCGTCGCCGTCATTCACCGTATATGTATAAGTATGTATATTTATAGAAAGGCCACAAAGAAAAATAATTAAGAAATTCTTTCCGACGCGCGGAATCGAACGGGCGACCTCTCGCTTTGCAGCCCCCCGCGTTAGACGTTAGGCCACGACAGCACCGTCTCTCAGCCTGCTAACGGCGAGCTATTTATATACACCATGTAATTCAGCATGCTTTCTTAGTGGCCACATAGATGGCGCGACGTGCGCGCGTTTTGCGCGCTTTAAAGATCGTCGCCCCGCCCCTGCGAACGCCGTTGCTGTTCGCTCTACAGGGCGTCGTCGCTTTCGTGCGCTTATCTCAAGGAAAGAAGGGGCGGCCGGTGGGTGCTTCGCTTCGCTCGCTGCAGCGGCCGCGTTTGCGAAAGGAGCGCGCTGTTCAAATAGAAATAAGTAACAACTGTGACAATTAGTTCGCACCCGTCTTGTGTGTACCTGTTCGTTTGTTTCGTGCGTCCTGCTTGATGTTTGAGCAGTGCGCTTCAAGTGTCGAGCTGTGACGCATTAGTTCGCGCTCATCCTGTGTGCGTTCTTTTCGTGCGTCCTTTGGGCTCGAGCGATGCGCTGGCAATTTCGAGCTGCTTTCCGTTCTTCGCGTTAGATTACAATTTATTGCTATCGCAATCATTGCTTCGCCGTTGCGGCGAAACTGTGACTTTTTTTGGAGCTCGATGTTTTTCACAGCTCCCAGTCGTTGTTCTGCTCCGAGCTTTGCATTGTACTTACATAGCCTCGTACACTGTTGTCTTTTTTTTTTTCCTGCGCATGGTTGTATATGTGCTATTTTATAACGTTTTTTATCTCTGATATTTTATTATGAATGTTGGCCTTTGTTTTTTTTTCGTGCACCAGTACAAAGACCTTACGGTTGTTCCTGGGCACGTTAAATAAACGTTTCATTGATTATCGTCATCAATCTCATCATCATCATCATCGAAGCGTGCCTTCACATCTGAACCAGTCCTTCGCAGTTTCGATAAAACCGCACCTACACTCTTGCATACGGATGCTAGTGGTCAGGGCATTGGTGGTATTTTCGTCCAGCGCGACAAGTATTTACGTGAGAGGGTCATCGCGTACGCAAGCCGTGAACTGACAGACACCCGAAAAGAATTACACCATCACCAAACAGGAGTGTCTAGCTGTCGTTTGACCCGTAGAGAAGTTTCGATTAATAATAATAATAATCAATCAATCAATCAATCAATCAATCAATCAATCAATCAATCAATCAATCAATCAATCAATCAATCAATCAATCAATCAATGATTTATTTAACGTGCCCAGGAACAACCGTAAGGTCTCTGTGCTGGCGCACGCAAAAAAAAAAAACAATAAAAATAAACAATACAATACAGACAGTTTTCAGAAATAAAAAGAGCAAAAACACGTAGACAAAGAGAAATGAACACAAAAGGGGAGGAGTAAAATAAGACAGCACGAGAAATATTGACGGGGAATAAAAAATTAGAATGCATATATACAACTATGTGGAAAGACTGAGAAGGGAAGACTTTGTACATTGTGCCACACTATGTCAAAACAGTGCAAAGCTCGGATAAAAACAATGATTGTGGGCTATGAAAAACGTCAAGATCAAGAAAATCAACATTATAGAGACTTTGTATTCTGTGAATGGTAGAGTGTTGGAAGAAGCAGGCGGGTACATGAAACGGTCTGTTCTCTCTGGTTAACTTACGCGGAATTCGAAAATTTACACAGTTGAGAAGTACAGGGCAGGATATGATACCGTGGACTAGCTTGTAAAGAAATAAGAGATCAGAGCGATTTCGTCGGCAGTGAAGTGATGGCAGTGATAATAATTCAGCAGTATTTGAACGAGATCCAGAGTCATTTTTAGCAAAGCGATGGTTATATATGCTGAGGAATTTTTTCTGGACTCGTTCAATGGTGTTACCGCTGGATTGAGCAATGCCATTCCATATCACGGACGCATACTCAAGTTGCGGAAGACATATTGCCGTGTACAATTTGTGTAGGGCCATGGGAGACCTGAATTCTCGAGATATTCTACAAACACATCCGAGAGAACGAAGGCCCCGCATAGCAGCACGCTTAACGTGAGAAGAAAAGTTTAACGCGCTGTCAACAACAACACCAAGATCACTGATTTCATAAACCTTGCATAACGGCACAGAATTGACAGAGTATTGAAATGACACGCTAGATGTTTTGCGAGTGATAGACATGAATTTTGTCTTCGAGGTATTCAGAGAAAGGTTATTCCCGTCGCACCATTCGGAAAAAGAGCGCAAGTCTGACTGCAGCAAGCGACAGTCGTTAACTGAATGAATTTCCTTAAAAATCTTGATGTCATCGGCATACAAGAGGAAAGAAGAATTACGAATGGCAAAAGAAACATCATTAACGTAAATTAAAAATAGGAGTGGGCCTAATACCAACCCTTGAGGGACCCCACTAGTCACTTTATACAAAGAAGACGTTTGGCCATTTAGGGCAACATAACAATATCTATTGAGCAGATAGCTCTGCAGGAGATTCACAACTGACAAGTCAACATCAAAGTGCGCAAGTTTAACCATAATCAGCGTGTGGCTGACTACGTCAAAAGCCTTGCTCAGGTCACAGTAAATTACGTCAACCTGTCCTCTCTGAGAAATAGGTGTGGAGATCTGCGTCATGAAACTAGCAAGATTTGTGGTAGTTGAGCGGCCAGCGAGAAAACCATGTTGATTAGGAATCAATGAGTTTTTCACACTAAAAGACAATATGTCGTGAAGAGCCAGCTCGAAGATCTTTGATGCGGCACATAGTAGAGAAATCGGGCGATAATTAGAAGCATCTGTTTTAGAGCCCGACTTAAATACTGGAAAAAACACGAGCAGTTTTCCACATGCTAGGAAATGTGGAAGTGTTCAGGCAGTTATTAATATCGTAGTTAGTACTGGGACAAATATACTACCATAAGCTTTTAGTATGGCGGAGGGGATGCCATCTGGCCCACATGATAAGGATGGTTTTAAGCGCTTAATGTATTCGCAGATAAGATTTTCATCCAGCGACAAAGCACTGGATGAGCTAACCGCCTTGGGCTGTTGTCTGATATCAGTGCTAGAGTCTGAGGCCTTATAAACGGATGAGAAATGCGTGGCAAAACAGTCAGCGACGGCATGCACTTCTACCCCATTTGAGTCCAGTAGTCTGAAGGACTCTCCGCTTTTGCTGGACCGTTTACGTACATACTTCCAAAACTCAGCCGGCCTGTCAGAGGCGCTTTTTCTAAGAATTCAATATGCGAACTATGATCCCGTTTATATAGGCGTTTAGAGAGAGTTCGAAAGAAGCTGAACTCTTCCTTCCACTCGCTGGATGGAGAACATTTAGATTTCCTGTGTGCGTGATCTTTATGCTTCAGTGCACTGATAAGTTCAGATGAGAACCAGTGGGGATATTTACGTTGTTTAGGTGTATATTGGGGAATAAAATTGCGCATGCTGCTCAGTACAAGCTCCGTAAACCGATCAACCTGCTCATCAACATTTGGTTTGTCAGTAACCTGTGACCACTCAACGGTAGACAAGTGATGATAGAGGCCCGTGTAATCACCTCGCTTGAAGGCAAATCTCGGAGATTTGTTTACGTAACTGCTGAAGCTCGTTGTTTCGGCTGATGCGTATAACCTTACGTTAAGTGGTGGGTGGAATTTGTCCGGACGTACAAGAGAGATGTCGGAGCGGGAAACTTCAAGGGGTTGATCGTTTGACACACACAGGTCTAAGACGATTGCCACTGGAATTGACGACTGAGTTATGTTGCAGTAGGGAATTAAACGCCAGAAAGTCCAAGAGCAGGCTGCACTTTTTCTCTATGAAATGATTGTAATGAGAAAAAGTAAGCGTGCTCCAGTCAATTCCAGGTGCATTGAAATCCCCAAGAACAATAATTCTGTGCCCACTATGAGAAGATACCACAAGTTCAATGGAAGACATGACATCATGAAACGAGGCAGGGGACATGCTGGGCGGTAAATAGAAACATCCAATCAACAATTTTTCACTGCGCTCAAGGTTGGTTTCTAGCCAAATGGATTCTTCGATAGTTTCTAGGTCTTTCCGTCTAACGGATTTCAGTGAATTGTCAATGGCAATCAGCACGCCACCGCCTTTCTGCTTGGTTTCACTGAAATCTCGGTCACTGCGGAAGGTGGTGTAGGTCTGGGGAAAAAAGTCAGATGAGGGAATTTCAGTGCCTAGCCAGGTTTCAGAAATAGCAATAATAGGAAAAGAAGACGAAAGAACATTAGAGAAAAACTCTCGTGTCTTGGTACGTAGACCACGAGCATTTTGGTAGAATATGTCTACGTTACACGGCACTTTCGATTCCAGTCACTTGCTCAGAGGGATGAAGCATGTCATCGCGCAGCTCCCCACGAAATGGCTTGAAGAGGCATCCGAGGGGCCACATCGAAGGGTCATTCAGGCGTTGTAGTGTTTCCTTGTCGACTTCGATGTAGAACGAAGAATAGGACTGAAATTTGGTTTGAAGTCGCCGGCAGGAGATGGGAGACAGATCGAATGAAGCAATATGTTTTTTGATGTCAGCAACAGTGGTGTCCGGGCTCAGCTTCGTAACAAAAATGGCCTTTGGCCGTTGTGGCCGTTGTGGCCGTTGAGCTACAGATACATTCGATGTTGTCATAGCTCCAAAAGAGGCGGGTTTCTTCTTTCTTTCCCCCTCAGTCACCGCTGCATAAGAGGCTGTCGCAGGCATCACACTGCCACGCTCGGACGTGTCTACGTCAGCTGGCGGCGAATTCGAAGATGAAAGAGTTTTGGAGAGAGGTGGTTCAGAGCAGGCAGCTTGCTCGGAAGTCACTGATCACTCAACGATCACATGCGCTGGGGGGATCACAGGTGCCTTCACTGCCACTCCGGCCGTGCGGCGCGTCAGCTCCTCACGCAGGAAGCGGACCTCTGCACGAAGGGAGGCGACCACGCGGGCTTGTTGTTCAACACCGCGGGAGTGATCCTTACGGAGGCGCTCGTTTTCTTCGCGTAGTTGGGATACCTCGTCGCTGAGGAACGAGATTCCCTCCAAAGCGTCGAGGAGAAGGCGGCGCAGCCCGGCGAGATCGCCGTCCGGAGGGGTGCACGTGGAGAGGGAACCGGTTTGAGAGCTGCAATGCTCATCGATGCACGCCGCCGAGTTGTCTTCGCTAGGCTTACCAGCAGCACGGCTCAGATCACATAAATGGCAGCAAAACGAGCGCGATCCAGACTTCAGCAGTTGCAGCTCTTCATCAGGCCAGGTTACACACTTCGCACGAACACGTTTAGAGCAATTTTCACAGCGGAAAAACTGCTGCTTACCGAAAAACGGGCAGGAGCATAGCAAGCATGAATAATAATAATAATAATAATAATAATAATAATAATAATAATAATAATAATAATAATATAATAATAATAATAATAATAATAATAATAATAATAATAATAATAATAATAATAATAATCAAATCAAATCAAACGTTTATTTAATGTGCCCAGGAACAACCGTAAGGTCTTTGTTCTGGCGCACGAAAAAAAAATAACAAAGGCAAACATTCATAATAAAATATCAGGAATAAAAAACGTTATAAAATTGCACATATACAACTATGCGCAGGCAGAAAAAAATATCAACAGTGTACGGGGCTGTGTAAGTACAGTGCAAAGCTCGGAGCAGAACAACGACTGGGAGCTGTGAAAAACATCGAGCTCCAAAAAGTAAGCATTGTAAAGACGTTGTATCCCGCCAATGGTCGAATGTTCAGAGAGGTAGGCGGTTACATGAAAAGGTCTATTCTCTCTGGTAAGCTTACGTGGAATTCGGAAATTAAGACAGTTGAGCAGTACAGGGCAGGATATGATACCATGCACAAGCTTGTAAAGAAATAACAGATCAGCGCGATTTCGTCGGCAGCAAAGTGATGGCAATGATAATAATCCAGCAGCGTTAGAACGAGATCCAGAGTCATTTATAGCGAAACGATGGTTGTAAATGCTTAGGACTCGCTCTGGACTCGCTCAATGGCGTTGCTGCTGGAATTAGGAATGCCATTCCAGATCACAGATGCATACTCTAGTTGAGGAAGACATAGCGCAGTGTACAATTTTCGGAAGGGCACAGGAGAACGGAATTCTCTAGACATTCTGCAAACACAGCCTAGGGTGCGAAGACCCCGCAAAGCAACACGCTTAGCGTGAGCAGAAAAGTGTAAGGTGCTATCAAAAAGAACACCTAGATCATTGATCTCACATACCTTACACAACGACACAGAATTGACAGAATATAAAAATGGCACACTAGATGTTTTTCGAGTGAAACTCATTACTTTGGTTTTCGAAATATTTAGGGAGAGGTTATTGCTGCTGCACCATTCAGAAAAATAACACAAATCAGATTGCAGCAAGCGACAATAGATAACTGAATGAATTTCCTTAAATATCTTTATGTCATCGGCATACAAAAGGAAAGAAGAATTTCGAATGACAGAAGAAACATCATTAACATAAATTAAAAAGAGGAGTGGGCCCAGTACCGACCCTTGAGGAACCCGACTCGTAGCTTTATGCAAAGAGGACGTTTGGCCATTAACGGCAACATAATATGATCTATCAAGAAGATAGCTATGGAGGAGATTCACAATTGAAGAATCAACATCAAAGTGTGCAAGTTTATCCACAAGCAGCGAATGGCTGACAACATCAAAAGCTTTGCTAAGGTCACAGTAATTATTATTATTATTATTATTATTATTATTATTATTATTATTATTATTATTATTATTATTATTATTATGAGCACAGGGGCGTCAGCCCACAGTTCCACTTCGTCAACTACCTTTTTAGCTCCCGCTGTCTGGTTGCTATCGTTATTGCTTCATTTTTTTTAAATGTGCCAGTGTTTAATATCGATGATCTTTTTATTCGACCAGGAGAACGCCACGAGAAATCTTCACTAACTAGAGGCTAACAGGTTCGTTGTAAAATAATTGCAGAACAGCAGCGAGAGCTACAGAAAAACTATTTTTTTAATCACTAAAACTAGACCACATGGGTACCTAAAAATATTGGCAATAATACTCACCGACCAAGCGTCATGATGACCATACAAATGCGACTCAGTGGGAAGTGTAAACAGACCATCAGTGGCCAGTGGTGTAATATTGAGGGCCAGCTGAATCAGTGTTGTTATATTCGCCATAAGGATAACCTGCTTACTTTCAGATCAGCTATAGAACCCTGTAGGCGTGTTACTTATACTCTCTAAGAGACTTGAAGGAATACAGTGTCTTGTATAAAACAATAAAAAGGAGATACACATTCTTGCATATGAATAATGTAAACGCGATTCGTAAATGTTCTTTATTTGACGTATGCAGTTGATGACGCACATTCTGACCCTTTCTTTCACGAAATAACAAACGGTGCTTTACGTTGTGCGTCGGTTGGATGTACTACCGCGCTCAAAATGACTTGAACCTTGGGAACACCCGGCCGAACGAGCCTGTAGGTTGAGCATGGCTTTAACTTTCCCTCATTCCCTCAACTAAATGGGCTTCTCCATTTTGGGTGTGATCGCGAATGAGAAAAGTGGGTGAAGTTTAACTCTTCTAAACCCAGTTATCACGACCGAAAGTTATCTTTGGTTTGGCACAGCAACGACCTTGCACACAGTGTTTCATTAAAGTTAGGCTTTCATGCAAATCTGATGGTATGTCTCTTTGTGTTTCTTGAATGCTGATGAAGACAGTCTTATGGTCCGTGAAGTAGTTATCAGTGCTGGCAACTTTGGCTACACGCATTGAGGAATGAAGCGGTGCTCGCTGGAAGACCAAGTCTAAGGCTGTATTTCATTGCGTCGTGGACGCTGCAGGGTCGGAGACTAATGTGAGGGCGAAACCTTATTCCATAGTCGGCAGAAACCGTAGCTCGGCCTTTGCGTCCTTGCTGAATCCTCCCAACACAACGTTAAGCTCGTCGGTATTTGCGTATTGAGGCACACATGTACCTGCCACAGCCCTGACGTCTTCAATATAGGAGCGAAGGGCTACGTGCAGTCATTCCAGGATGAAGCCGCGAGCGGCTAGCCTGGCGTAGCAGTTGTCTAGCGGAGTAAAGGGGCTGATAAAGGGCCGTGACGCGCGCGCGCGTCACGGCGACGTTACTTTAGCAAAAAACAGCCCTCTATAGTCCGGGGTCGGCTGACCGCCGACGCGGCCGACGGCTGCTGGCGCGCTCGGGCGTCGCTCGGATCCGAATAGATCTTGCAGCATTTCGCGCCGGGCTCGCATGTACAGGAACCTGCTTCGCGGGCTGTTTCGTCGGTTCCCGACAGGTGGCATGGCGCGTTCTTCGCTTTACTGCGCCTGCGCTCCTCGAGATGCGATCGCACCGGCGCGTTGGAGCAGGCTCGACTGTAGCGGAGACCGATTTGCGCCTGGCGTAGCGTCGCCGGCTCGACGTGACGAAACGCAACGTCCTCGCACGCGCGCGTAGGGAAAGTCGGAGTATTGGGTGCGAGGTCCACCATTGGAAACGCCGGCGCCACCGTCGGCGTGACGTGCTTGGTAGGATCACGTGGTCTCAGCGGCCGCGTCGGCTGCTTGTGAAGCTCTGCCGCGCGTTTTGAAAACGACTTTCAAGTTCCACCTGCGCTGCGGCCTGTTCAAATGCGGAGGATTTCTCTCATATTGAACACAATTGAAACCGTCTTAATAGGAGTGGCTGCCCCTGAAGGCGACGAACATGCTGCTCTACTGATCGGTGCCACGGTGCCGCACTTACGCAACGTAGCCCGGTGTCAGCCTGCGTTGGTACCCGCGGGACATGAAACTGCGTAAAGCGTGGGTTGTGAAGCTAAAAACCGGCAAGCAGCCACTAGCTACGAGTCGTGTGTGCAAGAAGCATTTCCGCGACGAAGACTTTCGCTACTGCGTCGGGGCTGCGATGTTCGGTGAGTATCAGCAAGCGCGCACTAAGACGATCGTTCGCGCGCGCTTCCCGCAGGCTAGTGGGACTTATCTCCCGCGGGATGGAAAATGCGCTACCTTTTACCTGGTGCGATACCGTCTCAAAACCTTCCCGTGCGACCTCTTGATCGTCAGCCCCGTGCTCAGCGTCCAAATTGGCTGCATATACTTAGGTCATTGTTTAGATACGCTGGAATAAAAAAAAAACTTACAGGGTCTTTTATGCATTCCCCCAAGATGACTGGAGTAGTTGTATCCTCTACTGCATGGCTCATACCCACTCCGGGGGATTGGCCAAGAATTCATCTTATGAAATTTTTAAAAGTATTTTTAGTATTGAATGTTGATGGCAATAAAAAAGAATAAATAAATAAATAAATAAATAAATAAATAAATAAATAAATAAATAAATTAAATAAATAAATTGTGATGTGGTTTATTGACGCGTCTTCAGGGAATGTCAACAGGCGTCTAGAGTAGGGCGTCGGAGAGCGGCGGGCGTCAAGCCGCCAAAATCTGGGCAAGCGCGAGCTGGAGTCCCCTGCTAATCTTGACACTGCGGCTTGCTTGCTTGCTTGCTAGCTTTGCTCGTGTGTTTCTTCGTCGTCCTCTCTTCACTACATTGGCCCCCGGGGAATAGCGGAGCCATCCTGGCGACTTAAAGTGGTCATGAAGCACCCCTTGGGCTTGTTGAAAAAACAAATCCTCGGAAAGCTGACACGGCTCTGAACTGCTCTGCAAAATATTAGTCGTGCGCGCCGCGTAAAGGCCACAAGCGGAGCGCGAAGTTGCCGTTTCCTCAGGCGCCCTCTTTTCAAACAGAGGCCGGTTCTCACTCTCGTCGGTGGGCGGGGCGTGTGCACGTTGACATCGTGGATCTGCCAGTTTACGTCGCAATAGACATAGCATGCTTATTGGGCGATAGCCGGATGAGATGCGCTTGTTGCCACGGGGTGCCGCCACTTGCCCGCGCCGCACTCCTCAGTGTGCTAACTTTACACGGTAGCCGCACCCGCGCATGCGAATCACAGCGGGAGAGCGATCGCGTTTCATGACGCGCGCTTACGTAACTTCTTACCCCCGTGCCATCCCTCGCTGTCTAGCTTCCAGTGCGCTCGTCGGCACGAGAAAAGAGAAAGCGCTGAGAGCGTGCGCCAGACCCCCGTAACTCCGCTCATTCTTGACAGATTCGAGAAATTTTTGCGGCAATCGATTCGGGAGGCAGTAAATTCCGATACTGAGGTCATTAGATCATCACTTGAGAAAGTGATTCATGACCCCTTTAAGGCGTTGACAAGATAGCGGGATCATAATATGGCTTGATGCGAGACGGCGCAAGTCGTCAGATGGTGTCAAGGGCTCCACCTCGTAATTGACGGGAGAAGTCTGAGCAAGAATGCGGTAGGGGCCGTGGTATCGGGCTAGCAACTTGGAGGAAAGTCCAGGAGTGTTCGGCGGTATCCAAAGCCAGACGAGAGCACCTGCCTTGAAAGCAGCAAGAGGTCCGTCGTCGTCGCGCCTAAGCTTCTGGCGACCTTGGTCTTCTGTCGTAAATGAACGGGCCAACTGTCGGCAATCTTCTGCGTACCTGGCAAAGTCGGAAATTGGGTTGTACTCACATGCGTCAGGTGTGTAAGGAAGCATGGTGTCCAGCATGCATGATGGCTCTCGTCCGTATAAAAGAAAGAACGGTGAGAATCCTGTGGTGGCTTGCGTAGCAGTGTTGTACGCGTATGTCACGAAAGGAAGAACGGTGTCCCAGTTGGTCTGGTCGGATGCGGTGTACATCGTCAGCGTATCACCGAGAGTGCGAATAAATCTTTCGGTTAGGCCATTGGTTTGTGGATGATATGCGGTCGTCATGCGGTGAACGATATTGCACTGAACGAGCAATGCTTCAATAGCTTCGGACAGAAAAACACGTCCTCTGTCGCTCAAAAGTTCGCGCGGGGCGCCGTGGCGCAGGACGAAGTTGCGTAGAATGTTGCGTAGAATGAAAAACGCAACTTCTATGGCTGTTGCTGTGGCCAAAGCTGCAGTCTCTGCGTAACGCTTGAGGTGGTCTACGCCGACAATAATCTATCTGTTCCCAGAAGTGGTCGAGGGAAGCGTGCCGTATAAATCAATACCAACGCGGTAAAACGGACGCGTCGGGCACGGGAGAGGCTGAAGTGTACCGGCTGGTCGTTGGGGTGGAGCCTTTCGTCGCTGACAGGCGGTACAAGGCGGATATACTTGCACACAAGTGAATACAGTCCGCGTCAATAGTATCGCTGACGCAGGCGGTTGTAGGTCCTGAGAACGCCGGCGTGAGCGTTTTGCGGGTCGGTGTGAAAAGCAGCGTACATTTCCATGCGCATGTGGCGAGGTATCACCAGGAGCCACCTCCGACCATCAGACGCGTAATTCCGCCAATAGAGGAGACCATCTCGAATAGCGAAATGGGGCGCTTGGCGACGAAGAGTTCTTGAAGCGGGGTAAGCTGATGGATCAGCCAGAAAGTCGAGCATGTGGCAAACCCACGCATCCTTGCGTTGCTCCAACGAGATGTCTGCGACGTCGATTGGCAACAAGAATCTGATGGAGAAGCTGTGTAGGACGCTAGCGGTGAGCGGGAGAGCGCATCAGCATCAGAGTGTTTGCGGCCTGATCGGTACACAACACGAATGTCGTACTCTTGCAACCGAAGCGCCCAACCACCGAGGCGTCCCGACGGATCTTTCAGCGATGAGAGCCAACATAGAGCATGGTGGTCCGTGACGACATCGAAAGGGCGGCCATAGAGGTACGGGCGAAACTTAGCCAAAGCGCAAATTATGGCAAGGCATTACTTCTCAGTAACCGAATAATTGAACTCAGCTTCCTTGAGAGTTCGACTCGTGTAAGCGACGACGTATTCTTCGTATCCCGGTTTCTTTTGAGCCAGTACTGCACTAAGGCCGGCGCCGCTGGCGTCAGTATGGATTTCCGTTGGCGCATGAGGGTCAAAGTGCCGAAGTATTGGAGGCGATGTCAGTAAGCGCCGTAGCGTTTCGAAAGATGTGTCGCACTCTCTTGACCAAGCAGACAGGCCATTAGAAGTTGTCAAAAGATTAGTAACAGGGGCGATGATGGAAGCAAAGTCACGGACAAATCGGCGAAAATACGAACACAGCCCAATGAAACTTCGAAGCGTTTTCATGCAAGTGGGCTTGGGGTATTCGGCAACGGCCCGGAGTTTCTCTGGGTCGGGAAGAACGCCTTCCTTGCAGACGACGTGACCCAGTATCGTCAACTGGCGCGCCGCAAAATGACACTTTTTGATGTTGAGTTGAAGACCAGCTGAGGTGAGGCACGTCAAAATCTCACGTAGGCGGACAAGGTGAGTAGGGAAATCCCTAGAAAAGGCTACGATGTCGTCGAGGTAGCAAAGGCAGTTGTTCCACTTGTAGCCGCGAAGGATGTTGTCCATCCTTCGTTCGAAGGTAGCTGGGGCGTTGCACAATCTGAACGGCATGACGTTAAGCTCGTAGAGTCCATCAGGAGTGACGAAAACAGTCTTCGCACGATCGGTGACATCAATCAGTACTTGCCAATAACCCGAGCGTAAATCTAAAGACGAAAAATATTCTGCTCCTTGTAAGCAATCGAGAGCGTCATCGATGCGTGGCAATGGGTACACATCCTTTCGAGTAATCTTATTGAGGCGGCGATAGTCAACGCAGAACCCTATTGATCCATCCTTCTTGCGCACAAGTACGACAGGAGAGGACCAGGGGCTCTGGAACGGCTGAATCACTGCGCGTTTAAGCATGTCGTCGACTTGTTCGTTGATAATTTGCCGTTCTGCCGCGGAAACTCGATAGGGTCATTGGCGTAAGAGAGCATGTGAACCGGTGTCGATGTGGTGTGTGAAGCTCGTCATGCGGCCCAAGGTTGGCTGGGCACAATCGAAGGACGATCGGAAGTCTTGCAGAAGGGCGAGGAGTTGGCTGCGATGCGATGGCGGTAGATCGTCGGCAATTGAAGGGCGGAAATTATCTGGGGCCGAAGAGTTGGGAACAGGTGACGTCATGGCGTTCAGCTGAAGCTGGTGTTGGTCCTCAGAGAAGTCCAGGGAACGCAAGAGGTCGACGTCTTGTACGTGCCCCAAAGATTCCCCGCGAAGCAAGGTAACGGCGGACGTCAGCGAGTTGGCAACGAGCATTGTCGTAGCGCCAGAATTAATCGATAGTACTGCAAAGGGCAGTCGTAAGCCGCGACGACGGAGAAATACGTCCGACGGGGCAAACAGTGCTGTTCCGTCCGGTGCGGTCGTACAGGTCAGTGCTACAAGGGTCCACGTGTTTGTGGGTATATCTGTGTCCTCAGCGACGACTAATTTGTGGGGAGAGTCCGACGAAAGAGAGGTCTGCAGCGGCATAAGAGCTAATTCTGCACGAGAACAGTCTACGATGGCGCTATGACTCGATAGGAAGTCCCAACCGAGAATAATGTCGTGGGAGCAGGACGGTAGCACGAAGAACTCGATCACGTAAAGTGCAACTTGTATGGTGACTCGCACAGTGCAGACAGCTGACGGCGCATTGCACTGTGAGCTGGCAGTACGGAGCATTAGTCCTGATAGCGACGTCGTCAACTTCTTTATCTTGCGGCACAGTGTCTCAGAGATGATGGAAACGGCGGCCCCTGTGTCAATAAGCGCAACGGCGGCGGTTCCTTCGACATCGACCTCTATATTATTTGGCGGCGAAACACATGGAGGCCTTGGGCAGTTCGGCTTGCATGCGGCTCTTGCCTCCGGAACTGCAGCAATCAGTTTCCCTCCTCTGTAGCTGAGCGACGACGCATGGGTGACAGAGAGCGTCGTCGAGGAGATGATGATCGACGATTGGAGAAGGATGGTCGATTATCAGCGGCGTACCTAGGTAGTGTGCGTGACGACGAGGGATCAGGTGTGGCCACGGTGTCGAAGAAAGAAGGTGGGCAACGGCGGCAGTGGCGAGAGACGTGTCCAGCGACACCACAGGCGAAGCAGATGGGCCTGTTGTCCGGCGTTCGCCACACGTCTTGAGGGCGGAAAAACGAAGGCGAGGGCCCCGCGTAGTGAAGCGGCGAAGAAGTCGTGGTCAGCGGCGAAGCAGGGGTCGGCATCGCAGGGGTTGGCATCGCAGGGGTTGGCATCCCAGGTCGGGTATACGGCATAGGCTGCTGAGGGGGCCGAGTAGCGACAGCTGCGTAAGTGAGCGGCGCAGTGACGAGTGGTTGTTGGGGTATAGATGGTGGTAGGTGCTCAGCAATTTGGGTCCGAATGACGTGTTGAAGGTCAGGGGCCAAAGTCTGCACCGGCTCGTTCGTGAGAGGTAGTAGTAAAAGCTGACGCGCTACCTCTTCGCGGATAAACTCCTTGATGGTGGATAGCAGCGGCTGCTGATCGGCAGGGCGAGCAGTAACGTGTAAGCTCGATAGCTTGTCGGTCGTCGTGAGGGCTGGGCTCGCGATCGAGCGCTGCCGACGCAACTCGTCAAAGCTCTGACACAAGGAGACGAGTGCAGCGACTGTGGTGGGATTCCTTGCGAGGAGCATTTGAAAAGCATCGTCCTCGATGCCCTTCAGGATGTGCTTGATCTTATCCTGTTCGGTCATGGTAGAGTTCACGCGGTTGCAGAGGTTCAGCACATCCTCAATGTAGCCCGTGAAGTTCTCGCCGGGTTGCTGCGCGCGTTGACGCAAGCGCTGCTCTGCCCGAAGCTTGCGAGCCGATGGCCGACCGAAGACGTCCGTAATGGAAGTCTTAAAGACGGACCAAGTGGGAATGTCGCTCTCGTGGTTGTTATACCACAGCTGGGCGATGTCCGCAAGGTATAACTGGACGTAACCAAGCTTCATTTGGTCGTCCCATTTGTTGCTGGCACTCACACGTTCGTATTTCGAGAGCCATTCTTCCACGTCCGAGTCACCTGAGCCGGTAGAGATGGGTGGATCTCGCTGGCGATACACGGTGCCGCAGGTGACTTGGACTGCCGAAGGTCCCGACTGGAGAGGTGGTAATGTGGTCACGAACCGACCATGGTGGCAATTTGGTCACGAACCGGGGGGAGTTTCCGGGAGCGAAGGTCCAGGTTGGTACTGGGAATCCACGTACCTCCACCAAATGTGACGTGGTTTATTGACGCGTCTTCAGGGAATGTCAACAGGCATCTAGAGTAGGGCGTCGGAGAGCGGCGGGCGTCAAGCAGTCAAAATCTGGGCAAGCGCGAGCTGGAGTCCCCTGCTACTATTGACACTGCGGCTTTCTTGCTTGCTAGCTTGCTCGTGTGTTTCTTCGTCGTCCTCTCTTCACTTCAAAATAAATAAATAAATAAATAAATAAATAAATAAATAAATAAATAAATAGATAATAAATAAATAAACGTACGCAACAACGAAAGAGTGCAATAATCGTTTTTCAAACATTCAGATCAGACCCTTTAATCGTTGTCCCGAATAGGAATTAGAATAATAATAATAAGAAGCCTAATAATAATGAAAATAATATTAAAACCTTTTTTTTCTTTCCATTTTAATGATACTTGTACAAGTGGGAATTTAAAGTCGTATTCGTTTTGTTTCGTGAAGGTATCTACACACGGCATGAAACGCACTCCGATAGCTGAAGCCCAGAGTTGAAGCACCGAAGGTAAGCACATTGTCAATTGTGAAGTTCAGCACCAGGTTAGCGAATGAGATATCAAGAAGTCTTTTTCTTAGATAACTGGAATGCGAAAGCCATCTTCTTCTTCTTGTTGTCAGTCAATGTATTGATTCTCCCCGCCCCTCTCCAAAAGCTTTCTGCACCTAACGCGGTTTTGCACTACCTCCGTGATCGGCCCACCGACCACGGAGGCAGTGCGAAGTGACCGTGTCGTGTGAATACGTCATCATGTCAGGTTACGTTATGTAACATCATGGTGACGTCATAATGGCAGAGAACGGTAAGTTCACTGGAATGCAAATAGCACGGTAATTAATGAGAGTATTAAAAAAAGGCATCGCATTTCCTCACGCTTTTGTGAGCACCAAATGAAACGAGTGCCCTTAAATAAGAAACAGAAGCAGTGGCACTTGCTCGCTGAGTAGACCCATCAATATGCAACTGGTCAAATGACATTGACGTATACACGACTTCAGACTGAAAAAAACGAAACATTTCAATCATCGTGGGCGCTCCGTTTTCTGCTAAGAGACAGCGACTATGTAGTATCTTGTGCTTTATTTTGGTCGAAAATTATTATTTTGACAGTAAAGAACGTATTTCGTTTCGAAAATAGGTACAGAAATATCCCGGAGAGCTTCAGCTAGGTGTTTGTTAGAGCGCCGACAGCAAAACCTATGGGGAGCGCGCCGGTGGTATCCTGCCTAGCACGCAATTGAGGCGCGTCCGATAGAGGGCGACTCCGTAACTCGTCGCCCCCAATAACAGAGCCTTAAAGGGACACTAAAGAGCAACATGAAGTTAATACGGGACGAAAGATGGGTATTCGAGAATGCGTGTAGGTTTTTGTTCGGTGCAAAAAGATGACTTATTAGTGGAGAAATTCGTAATGAAAGACCAAATATCTCCTCCTCAATTTCACTCTCCTGAAATTTGGCGCTGGAGCTGTGTCGTCACTGCGTTCATTGCTCTCAGCGAATCAGAGGGCGCCATGAAACGTCACAGCATGCGTAGGCCGGCTGCTTCCGCCATATGGCTTCCGCTGCTTGCGTGTTTTCCGTCATCATGGCTGTGCGATGGATAGTGGTGCAGATTAAACCCGCTGAACCTTGCAACGAAGACCTCGTAAGGGAAATGGGTTTACATTTCAGCGACTTCAGCCAAATGGAGCGCGATATACTTCTTCGAGCTCGCGTGGCTAGTGTTTCAGCGCACGCCGTCGGAGAGCGAAGCCTCGTTTTCGTCGACGGAAGGCGAGGCGGCCAGTCAGCGAAGCGACGTCGTCGGTGAAGAGCTTCATTCGCGACTCACCCGTACTGAATGGTAAGTGCTAAAGCGTTTAACTGCCCACGTATTTTTTCCGTTCAGGAAAAAGAAATGGTGCTTCTGCTAGGTGCCTCGGAAGTAGGATGGTGCGTCAACGCGACGAAGCGAGGGTTTACCTCTAGGGCCAGAATACCGTCCGCGTGCGCTGTGCAATCTTTCCTGCGGCTTCTTATTTATGCAGTATCAGGGCGATCTCACTTGAGCCCAGTCCGCAGCGGTGTCTACGCCGTCGTGTCTACGAATGCGCCATCCGCGCTGAATGTTTGGTCACACGGTGCACTTTCGATCGCATTCGAGCCGCCATAGGGACCGCAACCGGGAGCGGTAAAAAATCGATTCCGATTGAACTCGATAACTGTCATAAGCGCGCCTTGCGACTCCTGTATTGTACGTGAAACGACACCAACTCACCCGGACCAGGATAGAACTTATTTTACGATTGACACCGCAAGGAAGCTATTTAAACAAAACTGCGATTCGGCCTAGTTGGAACAAATTCATTCTTCACTTACTCGCGCAAACACACACGGACAAGAAGAGACTTACGATTGCTTTTCTTGCGAAAGAGTTGGCGCTGATATCAGTACGTTAAGGTGTGCTCATGTGATGCAGTGTGTGCGTTTCGTGTTTTTGGTGTTTTTAACCTGTTCGAGCAGAACAGTGGGCTGTTAAATATGTGTGTATTCCGAAAAATAAATCAGTTGTTAGGTCTCGCCTGTCCTCGTAAGTCTCTTATTGTCCCTGTGTGTTTGCGCGAGTAAGTGAAGAATGAAGCTATTCAAATTTTCATCAAGGAATTAGATCTTAATCGGGCTCCACCTCGACCGAACGATCCCTGTTACCTTGTCGTGCATGCGCAGCTCCCGACCGACGATACCTTATGCAAAAAGGCGCCTCCAGCAACTATGTATTGCGTGCACTATCTTATGAACGCAGCTTAACGTGAAATTTTTCAGCGCTTGTTTGGTGCTGTTTCAGGTGCGACCGCAAACATTGCGTGGTACTCGACAACTTCAGCGAGGAGGAGTGCCTCTGCTATCGAGAGATGGAAGACCCTGTCACTGCTGCGCAGCCTGAAGGATGCGTCACAGAGAACCCGGAGTTCCACCTCGTGTCTAAACATCGCTGTGCTCCGTACGTCGAACAGTTTGTTGACCAAGATCAACTGCACCAAGTTTCTAGATTTTAAACTGCATTTCACCGACACCCTCGTTTGCTGGTCGTACAACCCAAGGTCTAACAAAAGTCTGTTGCATAACAAGAGCACCAAGTTTCTAGATTTTAAACTGCCTTTCACCGACACCCTCGTTTGCTGCTCGTACAACCCAAGGTCTAAGTAAAGTATGTTGCATTACAAGAGCGCAAACTCCAAACTTATGAAGCGTGGCATCATGTCTAGCTTCCTCTCAACCCTGCAGAAATCCTGTGCACACACAGCTGTAGCCAGTTTCAACAGTCAGCTTGTGTACCTGCTGTCCACCGGTTACCCAGATCACATAATCCGCAGCACTTCTGAAAGCCTACTTCAGAAAATAAAATCTACAGAAAGGAAACAGCAACCCTTGATTCAACAACCACCTTAAATTATGCCACATTTGCATTGCCTATCACACATCCAAAAGGTAGCAGAAAGGTACGGAATTTGCGTTGTGTTTTTAGTCTCATGCAAACTTTAAAAAGTGTGCCCTCTGCTGACTAAAGGAAAAATGAGCAAGGCTCGTGCACAAAGGACCACAAGAATGAGTACACCAAATGCATGTCAAATATTATTTAATAAATTCCTTTGTCCTGTGGTCGGTCGTATATTGGTCAAACCGGCCGCTGCTTCAATGAATGCGCGCAGGAACACAAGCAATCCATGCGCACTGGCTCGGACAGTAATCTTGCCTTACAATGCAAGAACTGCGACAACACGAGCTGTTTTCCTCAGCTGGAAAAACTAAATTCCTTTCTAATGCAAAAACGAGAACAGAAAGATGTCATCAAGGCTTCTTCATCGCAAAAAAAGACAAAAAGGAAATAAATTTCTTAGATGGTCACTCTAAGATGAACCCTTCCGGAATTGTAACGCGCCTGTGGTCTTGCCACATTTTCGCAGCCTGTTAGATTATCAGTGCAATTGCTCTCTGTTAACTCTTATGAATGTTCTACCTTCAAGAAATAAACACACTTGAAAGTCTGCACTTCATGTGTGTACGTGTTATATGTTTCTAACGTGTCGTCTTCCTCGTGCAGTTTAAACGTTCTTCTAAATTTATGAACCAACTATACCAACAACATGCCTTACTTCAAAAGAAAGACTGCTCAATGACTGCTTGGAGACCCATGAAAAGCATCATTCATAGGCTGGAGGCAACACTCAATCTAGAAAACAGCAATGCTGTGGCCAAGTCAATGTTCCCCTTTGGCTTGTCGCCAACAAGAGGTTGACATCACCACGTGTACGTGTGTGCGTTAGGGCACTCGAAATTTTTTTCGGGGGGGGGGGGGGTTCAACCATACTTTATGTATGTTCGTGCGTGCGTTTGTAGGTGTGCGTGCCTATATACGCAAGCAAAACTGAAAAATTTCGGAGGGGGGGGGGGGTTTGAACCCCCCAACCCCCCCCCCCCCCTTGGCTACGCCCCTGGGCAGAGGGTCAAGAGCACCATCAGACATGTATAAAAGACGATGTAATAACTCGAAGGGCGAGCGTCTTCGGTATCCACACCGTCTGAAAAAGAATGTGCAAAATGTGAATTCTCATTAATGCATAAAATTACATAAAAAAACTACGCAGTCATTTATTTCTTTTAGTGTGATTGCCATGCTCCTGCAGACAATATTGCTTACCATCCAAGCATGCACTAATGCCATGCAACCAGCGGCTTCTGTTTACTTTTTTTAGTGCCATCTGGGTCCTGCAACATGAATGCAAGGGCTGTGTTCAAACTTATCTATGTATGATATCAATAGACTGTAAGCAAACTTATGTTGGGAAATTCTTAAGGCTGTGCAAATATTCGAGTTTCGAATTCGAATCGAACAACTTGATTCGACTTTCGAATAGATAGTATTCGAAGTTTCAAATAATTAGACAGGACGAATATCTAAAACACGACAAAGGCCAATGGTGCCACGTGGTTAGGGCAGGGTGGATAAAACTAACACTAACGTCATTCAGCAGGCCTTTCGTTAATACTTTCACCACTATCCCGGTTCAAAAACGAGTGCATGTTTATTTTAAACGAGATTATGTTATTTCCGCACTGTCAAGCTCTTCACAACTTCGCTTTCGAAATGATGACACGGACTTCTTGCGTAGTTTGGTTGCGTATGCCTCAAGCGCCGTAAAACATTCTGACTTTGGCCCATGAAACCCTCAGCGATTGGCTTCACATGTTAAAATTTGTTCACATTGTGCAGTCGTCACTGCCGCAGCACACCACTCGTTCAGAAACTCCCATCATTCCGTCATGCAGTTAAAATGCTGCTGTGAACGGGAGCCCGAATAGTTTTGAGCTCGGAGCACTCATGACGATGAAGCACAACATCACCGTTGTGAGATGAGCCATGTTACGCGACAAAGGGGAAAAAAGACTAGCTACTGCACCCCCCTCTATTAGCCGTTGGGAGGCTATACTTGTGCAGTCGGGAACGCGGAGTTACGTCTTCAACGGAACACAAGCATTTAACTTCCCATTCAGTAGCGCTTGTGAAGTTGTGTCACAGCCATGCTGAGACCCTAGCCGTGTGCAATTCACTTCACTCGCATGTTGCAGGCTCGATCAGCACGATCGAAACACGAATATCGAAAAGAATGCACACGTATCCTTTTCGCAACGTCGAAGAAGTTAGCCGAGAGGCGTGGATTGTGGCTGTGACTGCACGTTCCGACGCTCTAACCATTTCGCTTCTCTTGTCGAGCTCGAGCGTGTTGGCGGCATGCGGCGCTCCATAATATCCACAATAATTGATACATGCAATGCACAAGAGGAACTATGCTTTTATTTTGATCTCGCTCAAGGATATTATACATTAAATACAATCAAAGTGACTTACGAGCGTGAAAGAACATTAACGCACGAGGGGACGTGAAGTGCAACTCGCTCCTCGTGAGTTAGCAGCTGATCGTTCACCGTCACTGTCACTCTCGGTGACTTCACAGTCTTCTACGTCCAGTGAAAAATCCTCGTCGTCAAGATGGTTTCTTTCAACATCACTGCTGAAAGCAATCTGAAGAATTTCCTCCGCCGAACAACTTCGACCACTCCGCGTCACCACGTGTACAATTACAGAGACGTCTGGGCGCGGAGAACATTTCGCGATTTCGCTCTCAGATCGGTCAACGAGCAAATCGCTTGCAGTGTGCTGCCACCTATCAACAAACGTACGAAAACAAGCGGCGCAGCGCTGGCTATGAAACCAACACCCTGGCGAAGGACGGCGTGGAAAGCGTTCGTTCCACGAAAGGCGTGGAGCAGACGCGTCCTCGAATGATTGAAACGTCGCTCGCACGATTAGTAACAGCGCTTTGCTGACAAAGGATAGAGGCATATTTTAATGTATCGACAACTTGAGATCGCTCAGTTTTACAAGAGCACATCGCGAGCCGGCGCGACCTCCCGCGTACAGTGTTATGGGATTCATGCAATACAAGAAACACTGACTAATGCTATATACAAGTAGAACAGGGCGGGCTTCAACTGAATATGTCAAACGATAACATTTAACTAACCTACGTGGCTACAGAAAGCTTCGCGAAGCTGATAGTATGTGTACGCTGTGGCCTAGCATTGAAAGCGCGAGTCGCACGTATTTTCACGAAAACTTCGCACCTCGCAAGAACGAATCAGATTTGTCGTGTCACGGAGGGCCCGGTTGTTCACTGATGCAGGGAACATGCCAAGTCGTAGTGTTCCTTCCTTGCCAACGCGTTAACACTGAGGTTAGCACAGCCGAACAAGGGAGAGACTGCGTAGAGCTGCCATTTTGTCGTCTACTAACCCTCCTCGAGAGGACGCTTCTGAATTCCGCTTGGCGGCGCGACAGTCTATGGGCATTGCGAATAAACTCTTTTGTGTAAAACTTTTGTACCGGCAGAAGGATGTATCGGTCACGTGTTACTCCCCTACAGCCGACACGGCATCGGACATGCGCAGTGTACATTTACCAAGGTATAAATACGGCGCATGCAATAAAACGTTCTCATTTTTGTTCTGCACCCTGCTGTTGCCTCCGTCATTTACCAGCACGATACAACTGCTAACAGTAAAGCGCTTCCCTTTGAATTAACATGCAATGGTTCCCTCTTTATTTCGTCGTTACACTTTTAATAGCTACCCAGAACAGCCTTCTTTTCGCGAGGAGGAGGAATAAACTTTATTGCTGATAAATGAGAGTGAGAACTGCAATAGTAAAGGATGATAGCGCCATCTAGGATTGCTTCAGCGAAGTTGCGCATTCCGAGTGCTAACGGGCGCCGATAGTGAGCGCTGCTGCGGTCAATATCTGCAACATTTAAGATCGTAGCCTCCATCATTGCGTGCAGTTTATAATAATAGTAATAATAATAATAATAATAATAATAATAATAATAATAATAATAATAATAATAATAATAATAATAATAATAATAATAATAATAATAATAAATCGGCATATCCCACGTACCGTGGGAATCGATGTTATGCGAAGCATGTGCGGGATGGTGACTGTGCGTATTTTTCACTAAGCCACCATATTTTCACATTGAGCGAAAAGTTACGAATGATGCTAGAGAAATATGAAAGTGGTATACGCACACTTATAATTTGATGAGTCGTATATGTATTATATAGCCAGTTGTTTACAGTTTCGTAACGATGGCAACAGCAACATGGGTGTTACGAACACCAGACGCGATAGGCTGATATGTAGTGCTTGTATTCTTCAATACTGGATAGCGCGAATCCTAACAGGACAAAGAAGAATATATAATGTCCGGGGTTTAACGTCGCGAAATGACGATATGATTATGAGAGACGCCGTAGTGGAGGGCTCCGGAAATTTCGACCACCTGTGGTTCTTTAACGTGCACCTAAATCTAAGTACACGGGCCTCAAACATTTTCGCCTCCATCGAAAATGCAGCCGCCGCGGCCGAGATACCAAAGAAGGAACACAGATGCACAGGACAGGCGTTACTCACAACTAAGCTTCATTCAGGAAAGTTTCCCTAGATATATACACAGCCGAGGGGCACGCGCAAGCGCACTGCATGTACGTTACAGTTACAGTTACAGTTGTTATGGTTATACTTGTTCGTTATGACGGAGAACGTATGTACGTTTCAAGAACCCGTGTGTATGTGTAGAACTTGACGGTAAAACCGGTAAGCGCAAACAAACAAGACAGGGACACAGGAAGAATGAACATCGACAGACGCTATTCAGGTGTAGAAGGGGTTTTGACAGTTCTTGAATAACGTCATCATCAACGTGATCAGTGAGCACCAGCAGCTGGACCGGACTTGTTAACTGGATCCGTTCGTGATCGTGGCTATGGGGAGTCTAAGTGTAGTGAAGTGCGAGGTATAGTGCAGCTGGTGAAAATCCTGGATGCCTGTTACGATGAAATGATCTACGATGCACCCTGTCGTGGAAGCGGCAGCGAGGTCTTTTGATGTCCTCTCCACATCCAATCCGTCTTTCATGCAGTATAAGGACCAAGCGTTGTTGGGTCTTGATAAATCAATGTTGATGTCATCGGTGATGATGAGAAGTCTCGTTCTCTCAGCGTAATTATTGTAGGAAGCATTCACGCCGGTTTTTGCGTAATGCACGTGGTCTGCGTTGCGGAGCACGTGGACGAGTGGATGGTAGTTGAGCGTCTTCCAGGGGTGTTCTGTCTTCAGTTTCCTCCCTTTCCTTGCGTCAGCCGCGGTGGTGTAGCGGTTAAGGTGCTCGGCCGCTGACCCAAAGGTCGCGGGTTCGATCCCGGCTGCGGCTGTCGGATTTCGATGGAGGCAAAATGCTAGATGCCCGTGTTCTGTGCGACCTCGGTACACGTTAAAGAATACCCGATGGTCCGAATTTCCGGAGCCCTTCGCAAAGACGCCTCTCATAATCATATCGTGGTTTTGGGACATAAAACCCCAACAATTATAATTATTTATACTTTCCTTGCGTGTCAATGTGGTGCGTTCGCGGTTACTGCGTTGCTTGAGACTCTGTATCACCTGTGGCACATACCCGCATAACATCAACTCTGGTTTACGGTTATGTGCCACACGTGACCGAGAGAAAGGGTTTCATGACGTACGGGACAGGTATATTGCTTTATTGATGTCACGACCAGTGAATCGTGTTCGTCATACACTGTTCCCCTGTTATGCCAATTTTGGTATATTGTAAGTTATGGAGACGACCAGGAGAGCGCCAAGACGTAGGCGGCTAGATAGATAGATAGATAGATACGTAGATAGAAACGGCCAAAGTGGCTGAGGTTTGCTAAGAAATGCTTCGCATTTAATAATAAATATCCGTAATGTTTCGGCATGGTAAGTTGAAAGAATTCGGTGCCTCGCTCAACGAACATGGGCCCAGAAATCAGAGTCCGCACAAAATATTGTTGCTCTATGCAAGTACCATACAATGCGGCGTACTTCCCAGTAAGGGTTACATGTCCTTGCAATGATGGGAGTACGCATACCATTGAGAAAACAAATTGGTTATAAAAATAAGATTTGATTTTTATCCCGTTAAGGCAGCCCTCGATTAGCCATTGGTTGCAAACTGAGCCCGCAAACTTCCCAGGTTAGCCTGTAAAGATGACCTAGCAAGCATCCTAAAGGAATGTGATGTTCTCAATTCCAAATGCTATTTTTCCTCACCTCTCTCCCAGTGACCCAACATACGCAACTTTCTTTTGCCGCTTCGGAACGTGATACAGTATACTTGGGAATCAAATACTATAAAATTACAAGTCATAAGAAGTGCAGCAACAGCGCGCCACACACAGAAAGCACATCCTGGCACTTAGTAGTAACAGTCCGACACTGGTGTTTACATCCATAGCTAAATGTGCTTTAAAAAAAAAGCAACGAGAAAACCGAGCACGTGCATTGGAATATTATCCGTGCAGTATAAAGAAAAAAAAACCCGCAGTTTTAGGTACTGTTCGCAAAGCTCGAGTGACGTCCTTGGATAACAGGGCGTCGTCTAGACGACGAGGAAAAGCGTTGGGTCTCACAGCGGCAGGCTAATATTTAGTCCTAATGCACTCATTAGTTGTCGCTTTACGTTCGTGACGTGACGGCACCGCTGCACTCTTTTGTGTTTTTGTGCACACCGGTCCGCACATCGCGGCCGTTTCAACTGAGATTGGTGGTAATATATACGCTGACCATTTATTTCGTGTCGCCAGTCTGTTTTTTTTTTCATCTGTAAGCTTCTCTTTTACTTCATCAAATGAAATCCAATTTATTCTGGGCGACAAGTGCGAGCGCCTTCAATTAACGCTGCAAACAGGAGGTGAAGTTTCGCAGTATTGAAACGACCGAATTACATGCACCGACAGGAACGTACCAGCACGCGCAGTAAATAGAAAAAAAAAGAGTGGCGAGATCACTGAGTACAACCACTGACTCTTTGATTAGAGGACAAGTGGTCAGGAAACAAGAAAACAAAAATAAAAGTGTCTGCATAACGCTCACGTCCCTCTACGTGTCCACACATTCGAGGCGTCGATTTCGGACAACGATAATAGTCAAACGCAGAAGCACTACTTGCCCTACCGGCTATCTGCATGGGGCAGGTCGCTCGGTCCCCGTGCGAGTTTGCTTTTTCTTTTGTTTCACTCTTCTCTATTATCGATTTCTTTTTTTTTCATGGACTTATCGCTTTCCCACTCAAGAAATGTGCCATTGATTCCCAAGGCAGCGAGGTTGGGTTACGCGGTGCTCCGACGCATAGAGGCATAACGGAGTGGGTGCGGGTGGGCCATCAAAAATTATCAATTGCTCAGAATGGCGCTGCTGCTTTATCTTTCTCCCCGACCAGCGGTAATGACGGCCGTACCTCAGTTGCTGCTGCTCTCGCACTGCCGTTTCAGCTACTGCCTTCTCCGGCAGCGGGCGTTGTTCACATGCAGCTATGTTCTCGGCTTGCTCTTGGCGAAAAAAATAAATAAAAAAGAAGTATCTAAGACGAACAAAGATAACTAAAGGTAAATGAAAGTGGTCGCGAGATGCACTCAGTCTTTTCCCAATGTCCCATTGCATCGGCCACCACGAGAGAAGTAATCAGGAGGAAATGAGCCGTCCTCCTGGTCAAATGCAATTCAGAAGGAAGGAATGTAGAGGAGGGTGAGGGGGGGGGGGGGTGTTTTTGTAGGTGCGCTTCACAGGAGAAGAGAGCGATAAGAACGCGCAGACAAGGTCTTGCCTGGCAAGGAAACGCGAACCCCTGGTTCAACTTTCTTTTCTTTTCGTTCCTTCGTTTTTGTTTTTTCCTCTATCTCTCTTTTAGGTTTTTCTCCTACATTTTTCTTCACCCCAACGCTACCACCCATACGCCCCTTCGGCGCGTGCATGCCCACCACGTGTAACTGCATTCTCTCGTCGTTGCGTCGCTCCCTCGCTGTTCTCGTTCTCCCTATATATGCATGCGGTGCAGCCGCGGTGAAGATATGCCGCAGGGACGTCATTTGCTCCGCAGCAATTGCCCGTGCATTGATGTTGCGGTCCCCCGCTCTTCTTTACCGGTAGGAGTTATCTTTACCTCGTTCCGACCTCGACGATCACGCTGGAGTGTGCCTTTGCATATACATACCCAGAATTACCCGCCATGGAGCTATTTCTGTTTATCCCACGAAAATGAGAATAGAGGTGGGACACGTACATAGGTGGGGCTACGCGTATATACAATGAGGATCCAAGTAAACTGGTGCGCTTACTATTCCCTTGTTTCCTACAGTCGTTCCTGCTGTACACCTGATGTGGTCCTTGCGAGTTGTACTGTCGCCATTGCTCGTACAAGATAACGCCATACCAGTTTGTCCTTATTGCTCCGAGAGAGCAGTGCAGGAAATGCCAGACACTATCCGCCGTTCGCATAATCGACATGAGCGAGGCCTTGTCCTTATGGTGTAGTCTAAACAACGCGCGTGTTGACATTAACCGGAATGTCAGTGCCTGTGCCTAGATGTCATGCAATTCTATCTGTCATAAGGGGTCATAAGGGGTCATAAAGCGAAAAGAAAATATAAGTAGGACTGCCGAAACTGATTGGATTTTTCTCGGGCTTCTATTCGAAATGTTATTCTTTAAGTATTAATGCGCTGTAAAACTACATCTCAACTATGGTGCCAACGGTGTTTTCTAGAATGTACAATTATTTCTCTAATTTGCAGGTTACAAAAGATACAAACTGGTACACACCTCAAGTGCAGCATGAAGCTTAGAAAACCGCTTCAAATTTATCAAGAAGACCGCTACCAAACCAAAAACCATTTTCCCTAGTTCTGGCATCGAACCCAGTACCAGAGCCAACGCAATGCTACCGCTCTACTACCATGAGAGCTAACCAGGAATGTACCAAAGTTCTTGGCCAAGACAACCCAAGGCATTTGACACAAATTTCTTCTTCTTCTTCTTCTTCTTCTTCTTCTTCTTCTTATTATTATTATTATTATTATTATTATTATTATTATTATTATTATTATTATTATTATTATTATTATTATTATTATTATTATTATTACAAGCTGTATGGTCCACTTTCTTCTAATACGCAAATCACTACCGGCGGATATGCCTCAGAAATGTTTACGTGTATGTTTAACTTCAAATCGCTAGATGTGACATCTTTGTGGCTCCCATTTCTTACAACAGCGCTGTTCACGATACAGAATATACTTTTATCTCCATGATTATAGTAAGGTTTGGTTACCATTCAGAGTAGTAACGCCTTATGACTTCTGCCAGCCGATAAAGAATAAAACAAAGAAAGAGAACAGTGTCGTAACCATTCACTCTAATACCTGCCGCAACGACAGCGGTAGTACGAAATAGGCAATTTGGCCAGCGCCGCCAGCGGCTCGATTTACTGACACGTCGAGAGCTTAAAGAACCCATATCAGCCGACCCCGTGAAAGCATCATCACACCGGCGTGTACGCGTTACCACAGCATGCGCCTCTTCTAGAAAACAAATGCGAGGTCGTCTACAACGATGATTGCCACGGTGATCACAACGTGTACTCGCTTACCGCACGCAGACGCGCGCAGTGCGTATGCGCGCGCTAACGTGCGCCGTTCAACGTCGAAAGCATTATGCGGAGCACGGTAAGCGCTAATGATCAAAGGGAGCAGCGCTCAGCATCCGCGACGACGACGCTAAGTGGTGGGATCAGAGCCGCGAGCATTTGTTTACGCGCGCCGCGAGGCATCCGCCTATCCCACTGACAAATTCCGCGTTATAGCCGCGGTGTTTTGCGCCCTCGTGAAATGCAAATAGCACTCCGTAACACCGTTATTGTACGGAGCACCGGTGCAGGCGGTGAAAAGAGTGGAAGTCGTTTTCACATGTTTCAAAACAAGTTGTCTAAACTTTCTTTTTTTTTTACCGCTTACAGCGGCAAATAACCCGATCTGTCATGTCATTTTTTAAATGTTGTTGCTCTTCCATTAACTTGGAGGGCGTGGAAGCAGAGCTACTGATGGAACTATGGATTCGCGAAATGAATACTCAGTTGCTTGAATTCTATATCACTATAATATTTTATATTGTAAGCTCAAATAACGTACTTCATCATTCTCATTGGTACATAGTCATCACGATGCCTGGTCTTTTTTATAGTGGTTCAGCTTTCGAATTGCCTTTGAATTAAATGTCTCGTCGAACCTGCTTCCGTCTTACAATATTTTGAATAATCGACAGCTTATCTCTGACTTCAACAGGGTTGACCATACTTCGCCATAAGGGGCGATTATATCTGATTTTATTATTATACAATGAAGATTATTGTCGGTACGTATCAATTAACTCGTTCGTGACCGCGCCTATAGAACGCGGGTCACCGGTGACCTGAGCGCGCCGAGCGATAACTTAAAAACACGGACGCTCCTATCGAATAATTTTGATATCTCGAAGATTTTGTAAGCACTAATGTTTCGTTTCTCGCGAAGTTCGCTTTCTTTTTCTTTTGTTTTTCCCGAGCGGCGGTGATTTCTTTACAGCGACTCAAAGATGGCGGTTCGATTGGTTCGCTCGCGATAACGGCAGACAACCCGGTACCGAGACCCCCTCGAAAATGTTGTTCCTTATACGATTATGTTGCGTCCGCAAGCGATTTTTCTGCTGTTTCTAGTAGAAGTGACTCTGAGGATGATGTGAAATTAAGGAAACACAGTTCGGATGGTAAAAAAAACCGCATAACGAGCTCGGATCGTAGTCAGGTGTTGGTCAGCACGTTACGCTTTCTGGAACTTCAATTTTTTGCTCCGATTCAAATGTCGTGAGAATGATCGCGCTACTATATCCTTTATTTGCAGTGTGTCAACAGAATATGGTAAAAGTTTGGTGACATCATCTTCAGCCAGTAGTGATTAATATTCAGCCGAAAAAGGGTACCCGGCTGTGTCCTCAGAGTAGTGTTGTGCAATGAAACGATATGTGTCACAAGGAAAATCGGAGTTTTGGCCATCTTTTTCAAAGCGAGAGTAATAAACAGGATTTTCGTTAACAAAAAAGAGCATGCGTGGTTGAAAATCCTGTAGAAGCAGTCTTATGCCGAGGATGATGGTTCTTGGGAGATAGTCACGGAGGCAGAGATGGTGATTTTCATTTGCCTGCTGATCTATTTGGGCATCGTCGAGCTTCCAAGACTACACCTCTCCAAGACAAGTACACTCAGAACAAGTCCCGCAGATTGATATAGCCGAGAAAATGCGAAAAGTGGTATGACATCAAAAAGCTTGACGATCAGACAAATGCTACCTGTAACTCCTGGTCTGCCTAGTAGCACACCAACCTTAGAAAAGCAAATATTTTTAATCTTAGATCTTTCAAACATGGTTCCACCTAGTTCGATGGTGTCAGGCATTGAAATGTGAAGACTTTTTGGAAGCTAAGAAGTGTTTAATAACAAAGCAGAAAACTGGGCGAGTTGGTATGTATTCATCGTCACAGGATAGCGCGCACTTACAACGGGGACAAAGGGAGAAGAACACGACAACACAAGCGCTGTCGTGTTCTTCTCCCTTTGTCTCCGTTGTAAGTGCGCGCTATCCTGTGACGATGAAGTGTTTAATATTTTTATTGTGTGTGGTGAAGCCATGCTTTCGGATGTTTTGGTGCCGTGTTCAGTGCTCCCTTTTGCCATCTGAATTTTTGTCTGCGCTACTATTCAGCACAATTAGCTGAAATAGTTATGGATCAATAGAAAATTGACTCTTCTTCTTAATTATATTTATTTCATTACTTTGTTTGGGAAATTTTCAGAGGGAAGAGAGGAACAGGAAAGAAAGGAAAGGCAGGGATGTTAGCCACTCTTGAAGGACCAGTATGCTACCCTACACTAGGGGAAGGGATCGGGGAGTTTTAAAGATAAGGAAAGAAAGAAAAGAGGGAGAGCACAATGAATAAAAGGCGACCACGGACCAAATAAAAGTTTTAAAAGAAACGACGTTTCGGCTTCTATACGGAAGCATTGTTCACAATGAAGCCAAGAACACTAAAAGCATCTAACTATATAGGTTTCAGTAAGTGACGCAAGAACCGCGCATAGCACGAGGGAAAGTTTCCAACATTACGATTCAGCGTCTGTTCAGTAGATTGTATCTCGAGGGACTCAAGATGCAGGCGTGACGGCCAGTTTCTTCCCTTCCCGATAATGCTCGCATTCAACCAGTCTATAGTGTGATTAGTCGTATCCGCATGCTCCGCCAGTGCATTAGATGCCACTTTCTTGTTTTTCACATCGTTCTGATGCTGGCGCACGCGCTGTCTGAAATAGTTATGGGAGAGCGCGCACGCACAAAGTCACACACTTCACACTCATGATAAACGATATCTCCGTTAGTCTATACCCGCCGGTGCAAGTCTGATGTCTTCAAGAAGTTGAGCACTGCCTTCGTCGCCTTCACCCGCGATGACCTGTCAGGACGATATTCCAGAATGGTTTCTGCCGTCATCGGTCTGGGATCTATGCGAGCAAGAGCGACTGCGAGTGAAGACATATAACTGGGCAACATGGTGGAACAATGCAGTTTTCACTCATACGCTTTTTGAACTAGATAATTCACTTTCCTCTAATATATAAAGCTGTTGGGCAAATATTTTGTATATCTCAGATTATGTTTCGTTTCTTTTTCTTTCATGTTGGGAGCACAAAATTAAAAATGCTCTATGCAATGTTCAATAAATTTTGCTCCTTAATAAATATTCTTGCATATTATACCCTAATATTAATTTTTGAAATAGTACCATTGGAAAGTACAATCACTTAGCTTTATATTGATATATAACACTACACTGTATCTATTATATTACTCATAATGAAAATAATTAGTAAAGCATGCAAAATGTGGCCAGTTTCCTCACGGTCACGAAAGAGTTAAAAACAACATAGAGGTTCCTCAAATGTTTTTTTTTTTTTCATTTCATGTAGGTATACTGGAGAAAAGCATACATAACCAACTCTGAGAGGTACATGTTTCAGAGATAATTCATGAAGCGGCATATTTTTTCTCTCGATAATTGTGATTAGTTACCTTATTTATGCTATTGCCTTTCCGATGACGGTCGTAAAGTTCTTAACTATAATACAGGTAAACATAAACTTCGCCACGTTTGCCTATATTGATGCAATAGTCGTTCAACGCAAACTTAACGTCGCTATGCTAGTACTGCTGTGGTGCGTTCTCTACTTCTTGGTATTTAAAGCAGCTATTCGGCATTAGCTTTGTAACTCCGACGCAGTTTTGCCCTTACTGTCTGTGCTCGATTAGGCTTGAGTATTTCTCCACAACGACCCGATTAAATACAATGTCTCGTTACAGACAGAGGCTGGAGTCCTGCAAGTGCGATACATTTCAGTGCGGTTTTTTTTTTCTTTCCAATGCCATATCGTTAACGGTCTTGCTGTGAAGGTAGAAAACAAAATTTTAAGCTGAAAGACCATGTTCCATAAATAATCGCTTTTAAGAGTCAGTTTAAGAAATATCACAATAGGATTGAAGCAGAAACTCTTTAATGGGGAACTATCAGAGTGTGCGAGAGCAGCTTCTGTAACTACAATATTTAAGGAACAAGTGGCAACATTAGCCGACATTAGCCATCATTAGCCGCAACTAGCTGACAACACTTGCCGAGATCTTCCAGGAGTATTCAGCACTAGGGAGAATTCAGCAATCAAACCTACGATCCACCAGCAGCCAACCCTATATCAGACTTATTCCATCATTAGGTCAACATTGGCAGACATTACACATATTAGTCAACACTAGCCGACATTGGTCTTCATTAGGTAAAAGCCGCCGAAATTATCCAGTGCTATGCACTGCTGGTAGTATGCTAATAAATACAGTCACGACACACGTTTTCATTCACCGCTGTGAAAAATCTGCAGGATCCGTGCAATCACTGCCACGTGTAACACGTTGCCGTGGCATCTTCTCTACTGTGTGCTTATGTCGTAGGAGCCAATAGTCTGTTGTATTAGAACTGTTTTTATCAAGCTGACAGTGGTCCGCCATTTCGCGAAAAGAAAAGAACGAGCCTACTGTGTGATTCACAGGCACCTTTATCGTCACTAAACAATGACATCCATTAAAAAACATCATCTTTAATTTAAGAAGCATTCAAAGGAGTAACAAAATCAAGTGAACAAAGCCACACAACACTATTCCAGTGGATACCTGGCCACTGTAACATCCTTGGCAATGTTGCAGCGGATGAAGCGGCCGGACACGCACATAGCAAAAATAATACATCGGGAATACCTACAACAAAAGGCAAATTACAACACATACTGCGACAGATGTCAGCTCGTTGTTGCAGAGCGACATGCTTTCATGGAAATTCAAGACATTCAGACCTATTTTGCATTGATCCTACTCTTGAATTCCGGATTGCTTCGACGTTACATACAAGCAGGGCCTTTGAAATGGTCGTGCACCGCCTCCGGCTAGGTACCGCGTACAAATAACGCTTTACGCACAAAATTTCACGAGCAGGGAGTCCAGAATGCACATGTGGACATGTGTATGAAGATGTACATATTTTATTATAATGCCCCCGATATCAGCTCGAAAGGCAAGAACTAACACGAAATTTAATGTCACTCGACCATAGGCTCTTTAGCCTCCGGAATATCCTAGGTCCATGGCCAACAGACGCCTTGCAAAAACGCGCACTACTAGCAGTCAACAAATTCCTAGAAGGGAGTGAAAAAGTTTCTATAAGGGAATGGTATTCTTGTAAATTATTGAGGAAACCTTTTCTCGACTGATTTGAGCCGTATAATTTGTGACAGACGGTGACCGCAACCCCTGACCATGTGGCGTTGTGTGCCACTTCATATGCGAACTCATCCTGCGTCCCTACGACTGGACTTGGCCAATTTCAGCGCTGGTATGTGACTGGACGTTGTGTAGTGTTATTTACAGCATAGACGGTGTTCGTGTCACTGTATTTTAAGTTAACTATAGTGTTATCTTACGGGACTGTATTTTGTGTTTTTTTTTCTTTTTTTTTCTGTGAATGGACCTCCACAAACTCTGCCTCGCTGCTCTTTTATCTATTTTTTTCTCATTGCTGTGAGTTTCACATAACCTATTATATGTGAAAAGGAGCAGCCAGCGCTATACAAAAGCGCCAACATCTCCTAAACATCATATAATAAAAAAACAGTAATATCAGACAAGTAACTTATGAATGGTCCAACGCGTTTTCCTGTCTTCTCTGTGTTTTTGAGTGATGACGACTTTGAACCAGTTTTCTAAACATTCCTAAACTTATGTACCACCTAGCCATTCGTGAACTTAAGCAATATCGGCCTCTGGCTTAGAAAAAAAAATGGCGGCCTTCACTTAAAAGAAATCAAACTTGCGTGGCGGTATCCAACATCCTCTAAACTATATGCCTACGCACGAATATTTAGAAATAAGTACGCTATACTCGTATTATTACTGTAAACAAATATCATCATTCGATTCTTGCATTCGTTTCTTCCTTTTTTTACTGCACCAGTTTTTGTTCGATCACATGGTTAACTACGAAAGGAACAAAAAAGCATAGTAATAATTCTAAACACACCCAGATAATAGCACGCGGGAAGAATGCCTCCAATGACATCACGCGTTTCACAGGTGTCGCGATGCTAGTGAAAATGAAAGGAGGCATATTTTTCTATGGGGTAGCGGTCGCATGTCACGGATCACGAGAAGTGCAGAAGAAAGAACTTCATATGCCTGAAACTTGTGTCGGCTCATCTCAAAGCCGTTCGTCATTACACAGTTATAGTTTAACGGGCTTAACGGAATAGCGGAATCGAAATGCGCAGTACGCTAAATGACCCGTAGCGCTTGCCGTACGCACGCTATTTTTCACATTTAGCGTTACCGTGTTAGCGCAGTTTGCGTAGTGCACGTAAAACATGGCGGTGGTTTCGGACGCCCGCTTCGAACTGAACTTGACGTGGCTGTTGAAGGATTCACTTCGTTCGCAGCAAATGACTGTGTTAAATGGCTTCGTTTGCCTTCAGGCAGCTTCGACGACCGAGTATTACGGATAACCTTTCCAACGTTCCGAGGCATAGCAAGAAGTACGGTGCAAACAACACTGCAACATATAAACTTTCGATTTTGGTGTGTGGTTCATATTAATTTACTTTTGCTATTTAACATTGCTGCATGCGGGGATACAGGCGAGAATCTTCATATATCTTTTTTTCTTTTCACTTTTTTTGACGCATTATCCTCCGCTAGGTGACGCCGCAGACACAGCTTGGCCACGTAAACGCTCTCCCGCTATACTTAAACGCGCTGTCCGCAACGAACGTTTGCAGCACGGTAACGCTATTCCTTTAACCACGCTATCATGCTAACGCTAAAAAAAAAATTCTCCATTATCTCTTCCAAGCAGGAGCCCCTAGAACCACACTCATCTGTCGTTTTTCCCATCCCACAAACAGGATAGAAAATCTGGTAATAATTGTTTTTTTTTCTTATTATTTATTTTCTCTCTCTCGCTTTCAACCCCCTATTCCCCAACCCCAGTGCAGGGTAGCATACCGGATGCAAACTTCTGGTTAACCTCCCTGCCTTCCTCTGCTCTTTCTCTCTCTCTCTCTCTCTGGTAATACTCGCTTCTGTTTGACCTCCCTGTACCAACCCTTTCTTTCTTTCTTTCTTTCTTTCTTTCTTTCTTTCTTTCTTTCTTTCTTTCTTTCTTTCTTTCTTTCTTTCTTTCTTTCTTTCTTTCTTTCTTTCTTTCTTTCTTTCTTTCTTTCTTTCTTTCTTTCGCTCTCTTTCTCTACGGCCTCTAGTGCCCCATTTGTACGTCACAGACGCACTCGTGCACTGGACATAGAGGGAAAAAATAAAGCAAAAAATAACACAACATACTTTCGTTCAGACATGCAAAGAATCCAGTGCATTCAACGTGACCGTATGCGCCAATACTTTTGTCGATTCTTTCCGTTTTCATTTTTTTTTAAATTTAACCATTAATACAAAAGAAATGAAAACGTTGTTTATGCTTTCCTTGAGCAACTTTAATAATACTCGCATACGTCGTGCCTCCGTGATTTGCATACATATGAGAAAAAGAACTTGTTACGAAATTTCTGCTTCAGGCGCCAACGCACACTTTATGAAAATTCGTCCTGTGACATTAGCAGCACAGTCAGGGGACGGCTTTGACTTGCCGTTCGCGTCCGAATGACGCACTTTTTCAACACCCTAGCGATAATGAAGCTGAGCGCACGCGTCAGGAATCTTGCGACATTTCTTTGGCACACGTGTTTCGTGGCTTATCCCAGCTGCATAGTTATCTGCATTGAAAAATAATTCGATGTCTGCATACCGTTGTTTACTAGTACCTAGTACTGAACACTATGGCCCGTTCTTAGGCATACTGTTCTTGATGCTGTCGCCAGCTATGTCAGCCACAGTCATAAGGCAGTTTACCTTTGCCTTTACCACCTTAACCACTCTGATACTAGCCAAACCAAACACGTTGGGCCCGCCCTTGCAGTCAAGTAGAAAGAACACCGTAAAATAATAGTGATTAAACCATTAAACCGTGTATTATGTCGAAACAGAACTGCCATCATTCTCAGGAATAGTGGAACTACCGGAGTCTCCTTGTACTAAATTCTTATGAAATCGATCGGTTCGAGGAGGCTCCGGTAGTCCCTGTATAGAATTAGCAATATCGAATTTCGTCATTTATACATTTTCCTTCGAATTTCCCTGAATCCAACCAAGAGTACATACCGGTCATTAGACTGAATTCAAGCGGAATATAATGTTACGTCAACTGAACGAGGCGCAGAAACAGGTAATAACAATTTCGAGTGCTCTCGATAGAAGCGGATGGGGATTCAGTATCATGTCTAGCGTTGTTCCACTATTGTTCGCAAACAACGGTCGACCACGCTTTGCACGACTCCTTAACACATTTATTGAAGCCAGCTAACGCGACAGGTCTTTACAAATTACGACAATGCGCCCTCTTTCAAGTTCCTGCCCCGCTCGGCTTTGCAGTTTCCGTCAGTGAGCCTCGAAGATATGGTGTTCAGCTCGTGAGCCACCGTCGAGCACATTGCCGGTCTCATTTAAAGTTTGCTAACTCTCTTGGCGCGCTCGGTGAATATTGCACAAGACAGCCTCCAAGATTACGACCTCGGGCGGCGTGTTTGCTAGTCGTTGTACGAGTCTAAATGACGAAGGAAGACGTACGCTGGGCTTTACTACGCAATCCCGGCTGCGCAGGGCACATACTCAAGTCTTGAGCAACGCCTTCCTATCGCGCGCGTCTTAGCGCGCCGCATCCCCGAGTCTTCTTTGCCTGCGGTGTTCATTAGCACCGTTGGCAACTTGCTGGAATCCCGTGGCTGCATTCCGCTTGGTATGTAAAGCAGGGCGCGCAATCGTTGTGGAGGAACAGCCGCTGAAGCGCGAAGTCTGAGACTCCGATATCATGTTCGTCGCAATCACCAGACGAAATGGGCAGAAATTAAAGGGAAAGAAAACAATCACATACGCAGTAGTGTCTTAATACAAATGCGAATGAGGGAATTGGGAATTCAGCATCCTGGACAGTTAACAGATGCAAATCGCTGATCCAAGTTGGGAGAATTTCCCGTCCCGCTATTATCGTGACTGGGAATGTCGGTGCTGTTTCCTCTTAGCGCATTGCCTTCGTACTGCAGGATATAACTAAGTACTGTGCTCAAAGTTCTCATCCCTTGCATGACTTTTTTTTAATGCCCCCATATTCAAAGAACCTTTGTTTTCTTTCCGCGGTGAAGACTGTCCGCCTTCAGCGCGGTGCGTGACGTAAGCCCCGGAAAGTGTAATTTTAACTCCTCTGCGCGCGCAAGCACTTCGTGCTCAGCACGCATTGAAACATAGCCACTGGGAATGAGCGGACGGAAAGACCAGAAAGAGGAAAAATAAAATGACTGTACCGTGCAAAGGCACAAGACAAGAAGCGTTGAAAACGAGAGAAAAAAAAAACTGTTGGAGGTTGCGAGAGAAGTCGGAGGAGGGGATGTTTCTTAACAAGGCGCGGAATCTCATTAGAACATTCCACGGGGGGCGCGCACTTCACGGCGAAGAAACAAGGCACCGCCGAGGGTCCCAGGTGCTGCTGTCCGATTTCGTTTTCTTTTTCTCATTCTCCAAGGGCGTTGCGGGGTGGCAATCAGCGGAATCAACAGCGCAGTGTGCTGATTAGAGCCGCCCCCAAGCACGCACGCCAGCGCGCGCGGCAGAGTTGGGGGAAAGGAGTGCTCGGGGCTTTCGTCGTTGTCGTCGTCGGCGGCAGCGTGCCCTGTGAGGCGCAGCCTCCCAAAAACTTGGAAAAAGAATGAGTCGCATCCCACACCTCCCTGTGATCATTCGCGGCGCCCGCCAGCCCTCCTCGCGCCTTCAGTGAGTCTGAGTAGAAGTTACTTCTTTCTTATTGTGCCCCCTTGTTCATCCTCCTCTTCCTCTTCTTCTATTCCTTCTCTCCATTTCGCTCGCTTCCTTTTTAGCCGCGTCTTCGTCTTGGCAGCGGAATCGAGTGATCCGGTTCAGTGCCGCCCCATCTAGCTTCGCCCGTCTCGGCAATCTCCGCCCCCTTGCCTAATTGGAAATCATCGTTTGATTCTGTTTGGACTCCGAACCAGGGTACAAACTGGACCATTGCGGGTTCTCGCGTGGTGCGGCGAGCGAACCTCGTCGGGTGTGCGCCGCAGAGGCCTCCAGGGCCAGGCGTGCGTGCGTGTGTATGCGTCTACTGCTTGCTCGATTCATTAAGTGTCGATTCCGAGGGAAAACAAAGCTGAGTTGACTGCTGGGAAGAGATGCCTGGGAACGATGCGAAGTGTTTGTGGAAAGAGCTGGTCTCTGATGGAGTCTATTTATAAAGAAGTCAGTCTAGCGCATGTACCGGGCTCTGCCAGAATACAATTCAATCTGCCCTGTTCCCTCTTTGTACTTTTACTTTCTTTTCCTCGAGGCACAGGGAAAGAAAACGCAGTGTCAGCGAATGAGGTCTCCGATATTTTGTTTAGATATTTTTTTGAACTTTGCGTACTGGGTTCTTTTTTTTTTTTCACGGAACAATTTTCGCTTGCGTTGCAGAACTTGATTAATTAAGCTCAGCTAACTGGCCGAGGTACTTCTTCAATTAAACTGGTTTTGACAGCGTACGCTGTTCTCTCGCTCAGCGGAAGCGCAAAATTGCAGTCCGAGAATACGAAAATGAAATTCACTTTTTTTTGCCCAGCCTCGTGCGAAAGCTATGCACCAGCGATCACTAAGTCATTCCGCGAAACATCCGAGGAATGTGAAAAAAAGGACAAGACAAAGCAAACAAAATTAGGTAGTATTATTCTTTTCTCTAAATTTCAATTTGGATGTCTGCGAGCGCGCAGTAAATGGGAGAGATGATAAGTACGCATGCGTAAAACTTCACATTCTGCTCTACTGTTCCTTCCGTCAGCCTGGGAACACGTTTCGCGGGCTGGCGTACAAAATCTCATTATCGGTGACATTACAGTTTTGAATTTTGGTTCTCGGTTAGGCCCGATCCTGCGTACTGTTACCAAGTGGTTGTGGCCTTCCCGTGGGAAAGAAGGCAGTAGCCAAACTGAAAACGAAAAAAGGAGGCAAGAAAACTACTCTCACGACCGCATAACACGCAAACAAAACACTGTACATAACGAACGCGTGTGTCTGGAAATTCGAAGCGAGTGAAGACGTTCGCGTGAGGCCTCCCTTCTGGACCGTTTAAATAGAATTAGCTGCGGAGGCACGCTGCATAGAGAAAACGCGTTCGCCTATTCTAGCTTTTTGTTCAGTGCAGCGATAGCAGGACTGCGCATGGTAACCCCAGCGAGCGCGACTAGCAGATAATAAGCAATTCATCCAGACAGGCTAGTTTGTGGCCGTTACCTTGGTTACTACTCTGAATTTGGGCATAACATACTCAGAGGGCCTCAATCCCTGATTCTAATGCACTACGACGTTTGCACAACAAAAATGTGTAGTCAACTCGGTAATCGACTGGGTTTGTACCGTAACCCGTGCATCCTGCTGCTGAAGGAAAGGACAATCGCTTCGTGACAGTAAGCAATACTGGTTGATAAAATAAATGGGAGTCTAAGCTGCTGTTGCCTGCTATTAAACAGTTATGAAAGACGTCAGCGCCCGGAATGGCACGGTAGTCCATTAGGTGACGAAACACGACGCAAGTTTGCTCGGCAAGAAGGTGTTTTCTCTTCCAAAAGGCAGCGAGGTATTACCACTGCAAGAACGGTGCATTAGGCTAGTAGAAAACTAGCGCGGCGAGACAGTGGCGAAACAAGACATCGCGGTACCAAATTGCAGCCATCATTTCTCTGTTGCGATTATCCGGGGGAACGTCGTCGTAAATTAGGAGGATGAGCGCTATACAAGGACAGGAGCTTACAAGAGTCGAAAAAGAATGTAGGACAGATGGAATGACGGGATTAGTTCTGGAAGTTCGTTCTGTTCTTTAGTGTTGCAGTCATGGTAGTTCTTGTTTTTGGTAATGAAGTCACTCCTGTTCCTCGGGCTTGCACTTATCGCATGTTGCCACTGCTCTTCAATTCCAGGTTTCCTCACCAAAGTATGGACCCTCAGCTATGAGCAGACTCGGTACGCATCGATCCTTTAAATTCACGTAGCCAATAACAGCCACACTCTCAGGAGTTACGTTCGCATTTATTACGTTGTCACATAACATATCACAAGCGACACTTCAGTTAGCGCCCTGCTCACATTGCCCCGGATATTCTCTAAGATACTCGACCCCACAGCAACGACTGTGGGCTTCGCAGCAATGCACCCAACTTCGAAGGTGAATCGTGCACGAACTCGGGTGGCGAGAGGAAAGACCTAAAAAGAAATTTGTCTTTCTGCATTTACTTTGGTAACACGAACCGGCACGGCGGCTGTTATTTCATTTCGCCGTTGCTGCGGCGTAGCTGCGTGCATAATTATCGACCGGGCGCTGCGCGAGCACAGTCGCGTTCGCCTCGCGTAGCCGCGAGCGCGCGTGACTGGGGATTCGAAACGGGTGAATAAGTCGACGCGAGCCGCCACGTACGCGCGTTCGTGTTAAAACGCGGCATGCAATAACAACGAAGCGCAAAGAGAACCTAGTCGACGTGGGAGTAAGATAAAGAGGGTGGACGGCACATTTGTTCCGTCCTCCCCTTTCTACCTTCTTTTTTTTTTCTCCATTAGCTTTGCCTTCACTGGAAGCAGGTGCAAGACTCGCGCTTTTAAACAAAGAGAAAATTATCGGCGATAGCTATGCACGTTTACACCCGACCTCCAGCCCGCACCGTCAGCGCGATTCTCTCTTCTCCAGCTGCAAAGCTCGCCGCGCTTGGCCTTTCTTAGCCCGAGCCAACGAACTTTGCCGGTAGAAGCATAACGACGAAAGAAATACATGAGCCCCGATACAACAGCCGAGGAACCGGGCGAGCTTTGCATCGACAAGCTAAGTCGTTTCCGAGTAGAGAAAGAGTCATCGGAAGACTCGTAATGGAATTTTGAGCCCGTGTTCGGTTTGCGCAGCCGAGAAGGCCTCGAAGAAGGAGGAGGTAGATGTGCGGAGAAGGAGAGTCTAAGCGACGCACGCGTGCGAAAATAAAGTCTAAGTAAACGACTGCAAGACGCGGGTAGGGCGGAGCGCGCGGAACCTTATTGGATTAAATGGCTCCTCCGCGGTTCTCGCTATTATTTGCTGAAAAATTATGCGCGCTCGCGAAGTCTTTCTAAACTACCCGTCTGCAAACGACAATCTTCGTGCGGTTTCGTCGTAGAAATGTAAATTGCCTTCTAAACGGGCCCAAGCTCCGCCCGGGTAGTTGTATAGCGACCCCCCCCCCCCCCTTTATTCTCTTTTCTGAGTTTCGTTGGTCGGGGTTCCTAATTTTCTGAGTCCTTTCGGCTACCCCCTTGCCGTTATTATTTAGTTACGCGCTAAAAGCGTTCTTCGAAGGCAGAAAATGAAACCAAGGTAAAACGCCAAGATGCACGGATCAAAGTACTGCGTGCCCTGGGTAAAAAAAGATAAGGAGTAATTGCGTAATACAGGAATAACGAGGCAATTAGGGACGTTTCCTGAATTGTTATACTGTATGCTTCGTGGACCGCCAGCGGGCAGCGCTTTCGCTTCGGCGTTCTTAGAACAGTGAGTCGTCTAATGGCGCCGGACCGAATGCATTATTGCGCTAGATGACGGTCCCCGTACGGCCGAGTGACTCGGCAAATGTCGTTCTCGCGGCCCCCTTCGTTGTGTTCTTTTTTTTTTTTTTGTCTTACTGTCATACCTTTTTTCGTGCCCATTGCCGCTGCAGTATTTACGACGGTAGGATGTCGTTATAGTCGCGAAGACCGTGCCATCTAGCGTTTGCAGGTAATGTCGTACTGAAACGTTGACGGAATATTACCGAGGTCCCGTCTTTCTGGCAATATTATTTAGGCGACACGGACCAAGTCGTCGCCATTGCGGGACGCATCGACGCATATATAGATAGAGTCTATGGTGAGATGAACATCCAGTTGCTTGATTACGACACTGTCCAGAAACACGACAAAAGAAAAAAAAAAAGCTTGCTTGTGGCGTATAGCCAGTTTACAAGGTTTTCACTTTGTACATGGTTCCACTTTTCGCTGTCGTATAGCCAGTTTGACATAGTTTTCACTTCCTAGAAAATGCCAATATGCCCGCGAGCAAACTCTACAGAAAGCGCTCTCAAAACCCTTATTAAATGGTTGCTGGACAAGAATACTGTTTCGAATGGCTCATTATATACCTTCCCCGCAGTTGTAATTTCCGCTGATGTGATCATTTTAGCACTTCATTATAGCAGTGACTGTGAAATTCAGGTAATATAAAGGCAAGATGGCTTGTTTTGTGCTTATCGCAGATTGCAAACGCTCTTTTTATATGGATTGTGCTTTTCCTGACAGTCATCACGTCCATCAAGAGAGTAAGAACGTGATACCAGCCTTTTCTTCACCCTGTTGTTTTAGCATAAAAGTAGAGTGAACAATGTTGACAACAGAGATACAGAATATACGCAATGATCACACAAACACAAGAATCGAACTCATATCCGCAGAAATGCGTGCACATTAAGACTGCTCAACGCTTACAGACCAAGAACGTTCAACATATTCAGGCTCAAGTAGGTCACAAGGTTTAGCGTTTGTATTTGTTGAGAAAAAATACCTTTTTTTATTCACGTATTACTATATTAATGTTAATATTGTTGGAGTTTAACGTCCCTAAACCACGATATGATTATGGGAGATGCTGTTGTAGAAGACTCCGGAAATTTCCACCACCTGGGGTTTTTTAACATGCACCTATATCAAATCACACGGGCCTCAAGCATTTTCGCCCCCCTCGGAAAGGTGGTCGGCGCGGCCGGGATTCGATCGCGCGACCTGTGGGTCAGCAGTCGAGCACCGTCACCACTAGACCACCGTGGTGGGTAAATCACATGTTACATTTTATACAATAGGGAGTAACGATTTTTCTATTTTGCTACGGCCAGCAACAAAATGTGGTGTTTTTCTGTCACTTGAGTGGGTCTCCATCACCATTGGGTTCTTTCCCTCTCCACGTTTTATATATCGACAAGCGTGTGAAACAAGAACATTAAACGTAAATAGAACAAAACAATTAGGTCATGCATTCTCATACTAGCAACATTGTGTGCGCAAACATATTCGTTTCCGAAGTATCACGTATACAACCAGTAAATCAGCGCTTTCTGACAACACTCGCGTTGCTCCACGAAGTGCGTTTTGCATACAACCAAGTGACGATGCCAGATACGGCAACAACCCGAAGTGTGTGAAGCGGTGTCAAGCGCAAGGAAGTTCTGTTTGCATTCGAAACGATGAATTCTCGGTGCGACGTGACGAGAATCACCGGGGCGTCTATCGGCACGGTGCGGGAGCAAGTTGCGACGAGCTGGGCCGAGCAGCGTTCGCGAAAGCCGCTGCGTGCATGTGAACTTCAGTCGCGCTCTTACTGTGCGCGCGACAGGTGAGGATACTGCCGGCGGTACTGTGTTGACTTGAATCACGCACTTGCCCTGAGCGAAATGAGGAGAGGCGTGCAAGGGGCAAGAATAAAGATTCACACACACACACACACACACACACACACACACACACACACACACACACACACACACACACACACACACACACACACACACACACACACACACACACACACACACACACACACACACACACACACACACACACACACACACACACACACACACATACACGCGCGCGCGCGCGCGCGGGCATGCTGCTACGTAACACGAACGCTTCTGTTACGCCTTGACAGATTTATCATTTCCTTTTATCTTTTTCGACGTGTCATACAGCCATTGGTAGTTACATAGCAGTTCGGCGAACATGCTCTAGCAACAAGCTTTCTCTCTAAAACACACTGTAGTTGGAAAGATGTTTAAGAAATGTTGCTGACAGTCCCATATTATGGTAAAATATTAAGGGTCAGAAGTTCACGGGCTAAAGTTATTATAGGCATAGCAGATAATCGTATGTAGTTCTGGCGCTAAGTTGTTTGCTCAGTATGTACAGTACTCACGGAATGAAACAGGACAATTTAGGGCTATGTAATGCACTTACTTTCGTCTCCACCGTCTTCAGTTCGGGTCACATCGGCGTAATTTTGATTCGGCGCGTAGATCAGAGCCAACACTATCTTTAGAGACCACATTCGTCGTGGCACGACGTGGTTATCTCAAGAAATTGCGAATACCAGTCGTTATACTAAAAAAAATTTGATGTCTCGTTTGAATCCGTGAGTACTGTACACTAAATAATGTCTGACGCTCATGCATCGAGGGCATATGTTGCCACACTAAACTTTAATAACATCCATGCTACCTTCAGTGGTGCGTAAAAACTGCAAACAAAAAGAAGCCCGGGCATGTATCATCACCATTTTCAAAAAAGGTGCTGCGTTTTTCCACGTTTGAAATGAGAGCATGCCGGCCATTGTAAAAGTTGTGATGAGAGTGTACGCACGCGCAATGAAGCAAAACAAAAGCGAATAGCGAGGAAAATAATATTGCACAGAAATGAAAGACGAAAAAAGGGGGATACTTCAAAATTGAGGTCACGTATGAGCTGGCATTTTGGAAGGGAGGTATCATAGGGCGGATGGATTGCGCTGTCGATCTAATGTTTGTACACGAAACAAGATAAGTGGTGCAAGGAAGTCAGAAACTGATACCAGAAACAAGCAGATAATAAACTACATTGAAACACTATTTTTAAAGTCCTCCAAAGCTAGGACAGCATAAGAAGTATGCAGCGCTGAGTCGACGTTACGACTGTTTCATTCATCATCCACCCACTGCGAAGGCGCTAAAAATAAACAACGCTTTATCTACGATATTGAGCGAGACGCTTTCCTGCTTCCCGGAAACATTAGTCGCGAGCAGCTGGTCGGCCCGCGATCACACGAGATCCTTGAGCCCGCAGTCGTTAATTCCCGCTGCGGCAATCAGATATACAGTTTGTACTCCTGCGCCCTAATCCGTTGCGCAAGTCGGGGGACCGAGTGTCCAACTCAAGTGCGGTTAAGGGCGTCCGTCAGTAATCGCTCGAGCGACAGCTTCCCTCGTTAAATACAGGATGCATAATCAACACGCGCGGCAAACTTGCAACACGAAGAAACGCCCGAGCCAAGCTTAAGCTACGTATTCATGGAGAAACGAGAGAATTAAATATTTACTTTTGTTAAAGGAACCAGAGCACGATAGCAAAGAAAAAAAAAAGCGCTATAGCGGACAGCCAGCGGTCTGGGAGCGATAAGCGGAATAATAAGCGAGTCGCGAGTGCGGCATCTGCTCTTGAAGCGGACTTGGTTTGGGAAAGGAGGAAAGGCGGTTGCTTTGGGGGAGGGGTAGGAGGGGGCGGTGCCTGGGATGATGGGGGGGAAGGGATGCTGTGGTCGGAGTGAGATTAGAGAACGGATGCGGTGCGGTTCCTGACGGGTGCAACGGACGCCCCGGGAATGCTTATAATGAAGTTGAGGAGCGATTAGATTGTTACGGGTGTGCAATTTGAAACCACGCTCTGGAGAAAGCGACGAAAGCTCGGCCGAGCAGAAACGTTCGGGGTTGACTCATGGGGTGTCGTTTTAACCGGCGATCGGATCGAGCCGCGCATTAGCGCGGCGCTTGATGTCGGATTATGTGACACGCAGATGCTAACCGCCTTGTTTGTCTGGCGTCTAGACCCAGTGCGGCGATTAATAGTTACTTGGTAAGGATGCATTAATTACGAAGCAATCTGCATACAAATCAGTGTTTCTGGATTACGTTTTGGTTACTTTCGAATTCTGTATTGTTAGTGGCACACCCGAAGGGAAGTGCAACGAAAGAAGCACGCTTTGGCTGGCATAAGTCTGATTGATTTAATGGCGATGCAGTTATGGCAATCCTGGCGACATTTATGCTATCAACAAAAAACATGGACACGTACCGGTCATTAGGTGCCTAGATGGATGTTTCCTTCCGTACATTTTGCTGTTTTGGCTGGTGGAAATTGTGCGTGGGCTTCTTTAAAGATTGCTGCTACTCTTGGGGTATATGCCGTCTTCCAGCGTAAAAGTACTCAGATTGTAGTCCTGTAATGCGGAGTGAACTTCAAGGCACTTCTAATACATTAGAGAGTTTGAGAATTGGGGAACCAAGACGCTGGGCCCCCAAGCTGCGTTGGGCAGCCTGCTCTTGCGTTCGTATGATCAGCAGAGTTTGAGAATTCGGCCAACGCAGGCTGCGTTGGGTCAAGCGCACGAAGCGCCACGCGTGACGAAATTTGAAATCATGCAAGACGCGGGCCATACTGCGCCATGGCGCGTGCTGCGTCTGTGTCTTCTCGCTGGTGGCCCAAGACACCTTGGGGCCCCACGCTAGTTTTCAATTTTTGCGTCTCGGGTCAACGCGAGCGCAAGAGCCCAAGAGTGGCTTGGGTTCTGCGCATGCGCCCTGGCGGCTCGCAAGCTTCTTGGGTCCCCAAGCTCCTTGGGGCCCCAATTCTCAAACTCTCTATTAACACAAACGATCACGAAGAAGAAGAAGAACATTTATTCATATCAGGGCTTGGAATGGTTAGGGTGGGTGGTGCCCCTCTTCCACGGCCCCACTGGCTACACCGGCTCGCCTGGCCTGGTCAAGGGTCGCCAGTTGGTTTCCCATTTCCAGTTCCGCGAGCCGCGTCTCCCACGACCAATTCAGGGAATGGTTGTTCAACAGAGGCAAGATGGCAGCCTCCGGACGTTGTGTAGCCATATGTAATGAGCTCCAATATCGGTGTTGCTTCGCACCACGGACATTTGTTGCTCTATCTGTGAGGGTACATCCTGCGTAGCTTGTGTAAATGTGGGAAGGTGTTTGTTTGCAGGCGACGCCAGTCCCGTGCTTGTCTCCAGTTTAGGTTAGGATGAGGGGAGCTTTAGTTCGCCTACCTAGTCATTGAAATTCGAGGATTTCTCTTGCAGCGATCCCGAACTATCTCGCGTTCAGTGCCATGGCTTTTTTTCCTTTGCGATATGTAAACAGGAAAACTTTCAATGAGCATCATAGTGCTACAGACGCTCTACATACAACGACGGAGGCACAGTTAAACGCATAAAGTGAGGCATTCCTTCTTTCTCGATATCTCTAAGACAGTGTTCACTAGAACTTTCCGCTAAGTCATTCGTTGAGAAGTGCCTCATGCGGATGCTGTAACATGCCCAATTTTATCGCTTGAAACTAAAGATAGGGAGAAGAAAACAAGAACAATAATAACAGCAACATTAAACAAATGGGTTGCTATGTGTGAACAGCTCACTGACAAAAATCTCCATCTTTCTTAAATATTAAGATAAAAGCAATATTTTTGTACTTAGAAACAGGTTATGCGAAACGTCTGGAATTAACGATTATTCAGAAGCTTCGATAATCGAAGCTGTTATTCAGAATGCATGGTGCTGCTCTTTTCATGTAATCTTCAAAAGCTTTTCAACACTGCGTTTTCTTCGTCCAGTTTGTTTTTCAAGCACAAGATTTGTGTACCACAGTGCGCAGCGCAAAGCACATTGCAAGCACCTACACTAAGCACGAGGAACAGGCAGCTTCCTCTCTTACGTTCCGTTTATAGTCACACTCTCCGATCGTGCGCTTAATGAGAACAACCTTTCCGCTCTTACGTAGCCGATGCGCGCTCAAAGGAGCCGCCCACACATGTTACCGAAGGCGCTGCTCGTACACCCAGTGTGCTGAGTGAAAATAGCAAGGCAAGGGGGGGGGGAGGTAAGTTAGGAGCGGGGGGAGGGTCTTGGGTAAAGGAGAGGTATAGGGGCCGGGGCAGGTATAGACCGATTCGAAAGTAGCCCACAAGTGTGTGGTCCGCAGGGGGGCGTTCGGTGGATTGCCCCGGCTGTGGGTGAGCAGTCACGCGAGCGCGTGCCTGGCGAGCCCGCGAAACAGCCATTTCTTTGTGAGAGGCAGCGTGCGCCGCTGTTTCGGCCCGCACGCATTCAGCCACGCAGCCGAGACGCGCACGCCTCTCTCGGCTCGATGCGTGATCACGCTCTCGAAGCCTGCGAAGAGCCGGGGTGGCAGGCAGAAGAGTATCTCTCCCCCACCCTACTTCCTCTTTCCACCCTACTTCCAGCACGCACACCCGTGTTTTCGACGCGCACCCCGAAACTGTGCAAAGAGCGGGCTGGCGGAGAGCTCCAGTGTAACGGGGAAGTGGGGTCCCACTGGCGTTGATGGCATTTCGTTTCTATACAGATGCCAAATGAAATTCGGAAGAGGAAATTTATAGTGGTTCTGGGCCTCTGGCCTTAAGGGAACTGGACGCGACGCCTGAGTGGTCAAAAGAAGAAAACAAAACAATAAGAAAGCGAGATGAGTGCTGTGATGGTGTTGATATCTACTCCACCAGTTTTTTTTTCTTTCTTTTCTTTTTTGGGTGGCACGATAAGGATATAGTGTGCGTGTAGGTGAGGCAGGGTACTCGTTATTTCTTTTACCTTCATTCCGTGCTGATCCTTTTGATCAAGTGTCAAACCAAAGACTAGAATACATACTTATGTCATCGCCAGACGCGCTCTTATGTGCGCCAACACCCGCTGGATAAGAATGGGGAGTAAATGTGATGGACTATTACCTTCGTCATAAAGTGAAATAAGAAGGAAAAATTACACCATCTCCCGCTAAAGGGGACCATGAGGCGATGCGAAGCCGGAGCACTTGCACGATCGCGTTCCGTTGGCGTTCGTTGGGCATGCTACCGACCTCGCGTCGTGGAACGCGAAGAGGGACGCTACGCGCGTCGTATCTTGCATCTAGCCTGGCGGTTAATTCTCACAGGGCGAGCGGGGAACGCGGTCGACAGGCGGGCGAGAGGGGGGCAGCGTAGGAGAGGAGAGAGAAGGGGAGGGGACGCGCATGCGCTCGAGCTCATCGCGGCATTGCGCAGGAGAGAATTTCGGCATGTCTAGACCGCGTTTCAGAGGAAGAGTGGAAACGGGGAGGGGAGAGGGGTATGGGAGAGGGGAGGAGAGAGGGGAAGGGGAGAGGGTGAGTGGAGAGGAGGTGTGTGGAGAGGGTATGCGCATGCGCAGTAAGGGTGGTCACGCCGCACACCACCACCACCGGATTGAGCTCGGCCTTAAGATACTTCGCATCTAAAAGCCTACATTCATGTAACATAATATTCTGAATATCACCGACAAATATGCGAGCAAGGAGCGTATCTGTGCTTTCTTTGCGTGCTAAAGTCACATCTGCACGCGACATGTTTCTGAAAAGATCGGAACAAAAAAGAAAGCACAACAACAGCAAGCGTATACAGTTATGAAGATTACTTATAGAGATTTGCCATCTAAATCTGAAACTGAAATATGTCCCCTTCTTACAGATTAGTGCTTCGACCAAAACTCCGAAGTGTTGAAACACATCCACATTGAAACATACAGCGCACACGGCCACCTTAGGATACCGTCCACTTTCATCTCATTGAAGATGATGTACTAGGGAATCGGGCTTGCGACATCACTGCACGTTCAATTTCTAGAGACCGTGTGAGAACAGCTGCCCACTTCTGGGGGCGTATTCATTAAAGCCCCTCACGCTATAATCGCTCGTAAGAGAAAATTTCAGCTAATCTCGATACCGCACATATCATTAGAAGGCTGCTGGCCTACGACAAAAAGAAGTTAGGAACAAAAAGCTTTGCGAAGACGCAAGAGAAAGCGTCTGCACTTGCCCTCTTGCCTATCTTGTCGCACACGTCCGCCAGTTTCACGTTGCTTTTGACACTGCGAAATCAACGTCACATGCACTGTCGCAGGCCTTATTTGAGTACAACTGGGGAACAACGTCGATGCTCTGCTTGCAAATGTGAATTCGCGGAATTCGCTTCGTTAGTAAGCGAGGACAAGCACGAGACAGATATATTTCCCCCGTAGAGCGTACAGAAACCGTAAGATCAAAGAACTCAAAGGAGGAAGCTATCAGTGAACACATCCTCCGACTGCATTCTATGCATACGCTATTCTCGTTATTGAGAGCAGCGAATAAGGGAAAGAAAGGAGCAGCAGCTAGTTTTCCAGACCGCCGCAAAGAGTAGGAAACGAACTTACGTCTCGGAAACATGATTGGGCTTCCAAAAGCCTAGTCTAACAGGGAAAAACAAAAGGAACAAAGGAAAGAAAGGGGCCGACGAAGAGACCGCAGTCTAGGCTAATGGAACTGCGGGCAAACAGAAAAAAGGCAGGATCGCGGGCTCGCGCAAGCGGACAAACGAAGTTCCGGAGCTGAAATGAGGGAACGTTGACGACAACGAGAAAACTAACGAAATGGAGAGAAGCGGGTGCCGAAGGCTCCTGGAGAACCCGGAGAGAAAGATCGAACGTGAGCCCCGAGATCGGTACGCGCCAAGTTTTGGATCTCGGAGTTGATGCGTCGTTGCTGTTACGTTTCGACCCGGCTTTCGCAGGCGGAGCCTCTGTCCCAGGAATGCCGGAAACGTAGGGAGAATTGGGAGAGCCCCTCTGGAAAGGGTCTGTGAAGGGCGAGGGGGAAAATGGGCACGGAAAGGTAGAGCCGGAGGAGAGAAAGAGAGAAGAGAGGGAGCGAAGGGTAAATGCGGGGGAAGAGGCTCGCGGTGACTATTTCGGGCGGGCGGGCGCTCACAGAGGCGCGCGCCGCCGCTCAGCCGATGGGGGCGGCACACGGCTCCGTTCGGCACGTTGAGAACGCCGCGCGCGCCGGCGGTCTTGCCGAACCTGCCGCCGCCGCAGCACCACCGTCAGTAGCAGTCTCTGCGATCACAGGTGTTCCGCTATCCCTAGCGGGCTTGACTGCAAGGCATCGTGTTGTTGACGACGTCGAGACGTAGGCGAGACGCGGGCGGAGAGAGGAGAGAGCTTCCGCTGGAAACAGGAAGAGCTGCGAAAGCACTTACTTTTGTTTTTTCTTTGTTTGCCCCGGGTCACCACGTGCGTGATAGCAGTAATTTAAAAAGCGCCACACAATGCTTCGGACTTGGCACAACACGATCGGCACGAACTGTGGTGATGAAGGGGTCTGAGCCACCTCCTTCGAGGGACGTTGTTGTCAACATGCGACCGATACCGGGAGTCGGATATTGGGCGGCCCTCCTCGTGTGCGCCACGCTGCTTCTCATCAGTCCGGGTGAGCACTTCGCGTCCACTTTGCAGCCATGCGCCTGTCATTTACTTGCTGCTATGTCTTAGTGTAAAAACGCAAACGATATTTTTTATTTTGACGAAGTTCAAGTAGGCGATGCGCGTCGCTACTCATACATAGGAAGCGGTGTGGAATTGCGACGGTAAAAAGACACAACCGACGTAGCGCGGCGTACTTTGATGGAATCTGAAATGCGATTTTGCGCAAGACTTAGCTGCGCGCATGTTTTGTCTACATTCATGAGGTTCGGGTGTTTTCCGTTAATTCTGACATACTGCGCACGTTGCGTCTTGTGACATCTTGTTGTTTTGTTCGGGTTTTCCGGACGCAGCTGTGTCTGGAGGATGCGAACGGGGTTGCTGCATTCAGAAAGTTTTGGAAAGCGTTCGAAAGGGCAATTTGTCGTTTGCACGCTGCATTCAATTCACGAGTAATATGTTGAGCATCAGGATTGGCTGGAATTTGCTGTTAGGAACTATTCTTGCGCGACAACTTTTTGTGAGCACTCGTAGGTGGTCGTTGTTCAAGCCAGGTGTATCGGTCTCATGTTCACGCAGGCACTTGTGCATTGTTCGGGTCATTTCATCCTAAAACATTATTTCCCCACTGATCGCTGTAAAATGTGCTCAGTACATTCCGCAGGAGCATAACATAAGACAAGCGATAAGGCGCTTTCTACTCCGCTAGTATAGCAAGCGTAATTCTTTAATTTCAAACGGTGCACTGAAGGAGAGAAAAAATAACTAATTCGAGCACATAGACAAGCTACTGGCATATGCTTATTTTTTGCACGCTTTCGGTTCACCAAGCTACAAACGCCTAATTAGGAATTTCGGTTTTAGTTTATTTGCCATTGCAAAATCGTGATGTTCAGTGGGCAGCAGTTCAGTCATTGGTAACGAATGTGCGAATTGGCGAGGCAAACAAGAAAGAAATGACAGGACGCGCGTTATCTGCCCGCGTTTTCTTTTCTGGTTTGTGCCTATTTGTTATTGCAGTCATAGCTTTCTAGCTCAACAGAAAGAGTTTCTTCGTGCTTATTCCTTTCGCACGTTTGGCGTACCAACTTAGCAAAGACAAAAAGCAAAGTCAAGAAGAGACAAGCACGTGACCCTGTCTTCACAAACAGCACCTAATGCAGCTAAATCGTGGAAGCTCGTTTCATATGCACAGAAGAGTCGTTTATTAGTGAAACTTCTTAGATAAGCCCTTTCTAAGGCTGAAATATTAAAAAAATTAAACGGAACAAACAGGCGCACTACCCGACGGCACGACTCCAATAGTGCCGGAACATTTTTCTATACGCTTTCGCTCTTCCTTACTGGATGGCAGCAAGCGGTTAGGGTCCAGCATGCAGACATCATTAGGAACCTAATTATTTCCTTGTTTCGCATCTGAGCTGCTGCCTAGTTAAGCGCTGGAATTTTTACGAGTGGTTTTCAGTGTTCGCATGTTCTCTGTTAACTGAGCATGCCACCATTTAAGCCCTGGTTTTATGTTTGGCGCGTCGGTCAGGTTGACTTCGAACGAGGCAGTGATTCCAATGTAAGCACTTTTGTACTCCATTTGGACACACCAGTGCATTGACGGCCCGTAATCGCTTATGAGCGTCTGTGAGAGACTGCGTGTTAGGAACGTGTAGAGGGCGCCACGGGTACCGTTCCTTACTTTCGGAGTCGCCTATGCAGCACCACCGTGTCTCCGGGGGGCTTGTTAACGCCTAGTTTTGTGAGCAAGATGCGTTCCAGTATTTCAAGCGCGGAACGCTTGTTAAATTAGACGAATATATTGGTATTTGTAGAAGACTTAACCAGCTGAGATGACATTTTGGTTGATGAGGTTGAAAACAACGCCTGTGTGTTTTAATTTAGGCGCACATTAAAGATACCCGGGGTCTTAAATTCGTTCCAGTTCCGCCCCCCCCCCCCCCTATACAGCGTATCTCATAATCATTCGCATAAAGCTGCTAAACTTCTTTCGTTTTCGGCTCACTTGACAACGCTCATTAGATGAGCGCGAGGCCGTGACTGCAAATCATGGAGGAAGAAAAAAAAAGAAAAAAAAGCGCATGCTATGAATAAAGGTAAGCATAAAAAAGTGCACAGAAGAAGACGAATACGTTCTGTGGATTTTTTTACCAGCCAAGCTGTTAAAACTCGAGGTAAAACGGATGACCACAAAAACATTTTCGTCATCATTAACGGGCATGTGCCACAGAAATTGGCCAAATCCCACTACTCACCGCTGGTCCACTTAAAATGAAAATTGGCGTATATATACTCACGATCGAAAGGAGAGCGTCGTAACCACTCCGCTACTCGGGCACGCAAGCAGAACGTAGCACAGCCTTGCGTAGTAAAGTATAAGAAGTGGGCGGGAAAGGGAAATGAGGATGGGGAGGTGGGGAAAATAGGAGGGGAGAGAGAAAGCATAGAAAGAATGAGAAAGACAGAGAATGAAATAAAAGAGAGAAATAAATACACAGAGAGAGAGAGAGAGAAAGGGAGAGAAGGAAAGTAACCAGCGTTAGCCAAAAGACCTGAGGACCAACCAGCCTCGCTGTGCCATGCTTTCCACGACTTAGTGCAAACTTCCCGCATTATGTTTTTTTTTTTTTTTTCAGCCTTATAAGACGATCTATTGCGATATAAAGTATCCACGGCACGGCGTTGATTCTTGTAATGACGCCGAACCTGTACGACTATGAAACGCCGGGAGTGATAAATATTGAATACTGGGTTCGTTGCGTGGAGTCCACGACATTACACACTGATTAAAAAGCGAGGCATAGGTGTTGCAGGAAGTATTACAAGACTTTACCACTATCCAAGATGTGCAAGGAGCATAACTATAAGGCAGGTACGCGAACGCTTGTTAAAATAATGACGAAAGCGGGGCGACCATGGCCTGCATTTTAGATGTTGTAGGTAACTTTCGCGCTTAATCTGGGCTTGCCTCATGCACCTATAGCGTCTGATTCAAAATGACCACATTTCTTGGCGAGTTCGCTTCAATAGACCTGGGCAGATATCTTGAGCATTATCTTTAGTTTGGCGCATAGGCAGAAACAGCGACGTCTTCAGATAAGTCGCGTTACTAATTCCTTTCATGCAACTCCGCTTGATCCCGCAAGCCGAGTTGGCATCAAGGTATCAGAAGTCAGTCGCCTAACTTCAGCCACGTGCTCTTACAATTCTGCAATTATTGGCCGTTCACGCCTTATTTCTCTATTTTTTTGTCTAAATCGAGAGCAGGACATGCGCAGAGCTTTACCACTGTACTTTAAAACGCGCAGAAGAGCCAATCAATCAACGTCCAGGCGCGAACGGGGCTTTGTGTACCCTAGTTTCCGAGAGGGCGTAAAATTAAATAAAAGAAAATGGAGCTCTAAATCGGATATACGCGACAAGAGCTATCACATTCAATATACGGATATTTGATGGGTAACTGAAAATTTTGCACACTGCCAGGCCATCCTCTGTCGTGGAGACACCATGAAATCGCCGGCAGCTGAATTGTCCGTCTATGCGGTAAAAAAAAATTTAAAAATGTTCAGCCGAAAAATTGAAAGCGACTTACCTTTACAAGTGAGCAACGGACTAGACATCTTCCATGAACATAGCAGTTACAGTGTTGACGGCACAACACGCCAAAGAGGTGGTATATATTTTCTCTATTTGACAAACGACAATGCGACTGCCGTATGCGGTACAAAAATAAAATCGTTGGAGAACTTTATCCCTATGCACGCAGGCGTTGCACTGTCTCCGTAAATTTAAATGAAGGATACGCCCGACGTCAGAAAGAAATTTGTCCAAGCACCGGAATAGGATAGTGCCCATAACTTGAGAGTCACCACAACGCCTGAAGTACGATCCGTTCATATATTTCGTGTGCTCCTGTTCTCTGTCACGTTTCTTGCGCTGCTTGGATCAACGACTTCGAACCAACAAGCATTGCTAACTATCGCCCGAAGTCCTTTCCATTATCTCTTAGGTACCATGTTGTAGAACAGACCGGCAAAGCTCGTTTCTTTGAACGACGCGAGAGACAGTACGGAACATGTTAAAGAACAAACCAACAGCGAGGTTAACAATCTCAAAATGGAAACAACTTAAGAAACCGGCAGTTTCTGGTTGCTTCCCCTGCCGCCCTGCTATCTTCTTCTTCTTCCTACTTCGTAGTTCCCAGAGTTTCCTTTATACCATCCGTCCATGAAACAATGCACCGCGAGAAAAGAACCCAAACCGGAGCCTGTCAGCTCCCGTTTTGTTCGCCCAGACAATGAAGGAACAATTTGGGCCGCGATGAACGGCGTGGCTGGGGAGAACCCGTTTTACTTTTCGTACGGGTATATCTCTGTTGCACGTCTGTTATCGCTTGCTTTTCTTTTTTTGCTTCAACACACTCGTCCATCTCTTCCTTCAGCTTCTCTTTTTTTTTGACTCTCCGAGGGCGACACGACACGGCCCTTTCGACCCGCAATCGAATATTATGCAAATGAACGCGCGCCGTCCATTTGTCTCGTCACCGGAGCCTCGTAATACGGAAAACCATGAGCTGTCAACGGCAGCGCCTGGTCCGTACCTTGTCGTCGGGGACAGCTCTACCCTCCGAGGACCGGGTTCTTGGCGAAGGAAGGGAGCAGAGACGAGGCGGGCGGAGCGGGCTTTTGATGTTCGTAGAGCAGCGAGGGAGCTTCCATGAAGGGCAGTTAGTACGTAGATCTGAAAGCTTATGGACAATCAAGAGGATGAAGCCGAAGGTCGACAGACAGAAGCAAAAAAAAAAAACATTGCCCATCAAAAAGAGTTAAATATTGGTGCAGATATCAGGACAATAGAAAGAAAGCTAAAGCTGCCGAAAATGGGGAGAATAATCCCGGGAACTTAAGGAGGTCCCGGCTTTCGCTAGACGTAATGACAGCTGGATCGCCGCCGCTATCTTTCGTTTTGCAGTACATAGGGAATATGTTTTAGCCACCATAATTATTTTTTGTATATTGAGCAACAAGGGCGTTCAGATATCTTGACCCCTGCAAACTTCTCATAGCTCTCTCATAATAGTGTGGCCAGCGTTTTGATCTCATTTCCTTATTTCTTCCTCTCTCTGCATCTGCGTTATATTTCATCGCTTCTGAAGTAGTGTATTGTACTTCTCTTGTGTTTTATCTTCTGTGAACACCCACCCAGCAGCGCCGTACAATTACGTCCGGTGAAATACCGACAGAAAAAAAAAAAAAACGGAGCAAAATCGTTGTGTCTGTGTTGACATAACCTCGTTCTTTAATATGTCTTGTGATAAGCCCGTTTTTGTAATCAATGAAGCTGCTTGCTACATTAAAGCGCTGTTGACTCTCGAGCGGAGTATTCATTACACTGTGTGCATCTTTCCTTGGTTATATCGTCCATTTATCTTCCGCACAGTTTGCTTCCACAGACGGGCCAAGCCAACATGCTGATCGGCACATCGTTTTGGTTTCCATCGTATTACGTCATCTATTCATCTCTTTCTTCTTCCAGAAAAAGTAATGAGCTTACTCCCTGCGGAAAGAAAGACGATAAGGAACCCGATTAATAGCGGAGACCTGCCCGAAAAGATATGAATTTCTCCATTGGCTTCCAATCTCGTCAAAGTCTCTTGCTGCTGCGTGCGAATGCAGCTACGCTGTGTGATTCTAGTTGAAACGTTCTCTGTAACTAGGTGTCCGGTGGTGGATCTGATAAGAATGGGACGTTATTACGAATATCGAACGCAGTCGCTGGAGGCCCCCGTAGATGAGACATCGCCTCACTTTCTGCACTCAAATGCAGTGCGTCCACGAAGGAAAAGAAATAAATCTAATTTTTTGGGCACTGATATATGCAGAATGCCATGTTGTACACCAGTGGTAACTTACTTTCTTGCGCCAATACGGAAGCAGAGAACTTGCTTGTGTCTTCGTTGAGAATAGAGTTAATCAATATGCAGAGAAAACATTCTATGTAATCGGATTCGAGGAGAGAAACACAGGTAAATGAAAAAAAGAAAGTTCCACAGCCAGAATTCTGACCTCGATGCCAGCGAAATGGGGCCTGCGAATTTAATAACGAATATCATATTGTTTTTCGGCTCACTCCGACTGAAATAGCCGGTCGTTCCCTACGGCCTCATACCATCCTGCTATTCAGTCATATAACAAGCATAAGATAGCGAGTGCTTCTAGTCGCGACAACCGTAACGATCAATAACTCGAAGCAGTTATATACTTCCGAAATAGACAGCGTTTGTCATAAGAACGAACTTGAAATGAGGTAAGTAGAATGCCAAATATTTTTGTATACAATGTGGTCCAATTTCATGTTTTAAAAGTGGACCTCTTATTTATCTTAGGGCATCTCTAATTCACCTGGTTGTCTTCTTTAAATTGCCTCTGATATCGATTGCACTGCATATAGCTGTAGCGAAGGATAACTTCACATAAATTATGGCGCTATACACCATTATACACAAGAAACCTGTGTCCGACTAGATTTCTTGTATATGACAGAAGCCGAGTTGTAGCTCAGAGCCATGACAACTGCCTCTGTGAAAAATTGCGCTAGCGGAAGCAGAGTTCCTTTATTTGATTTAAAATGGTAACGCACCTCTTCTTTGTGACGGATATCTTTACGTTGTCACCAAAAAAAGATTAAAGAACTAAGCTGCACCATCCAAGAAAACTTATGCGGGCGCGAAGGCTATCTACGTAGCTGCCTTCAAATAAATTCACTGCTGCCTCTATTTGATTACGCTACATTTGACACCGACATGCATGCGCATCTGTGTGTATTAGAACACATGCACGGTTTTATGGTTGCACAGATCTTATAGTCGATAGGTAATATAACGCGAAGCGGGAAAGCTTTGTCCGTCCTTCACTTGAATGTGACGCCTAAACTGTGCATATTTGTGCATTAGCTTAAATTTGGCTAGCAGGTCGGACGTGGCGTAAGAACTGGCAGCGCACTAGATGGGGCCCATATTGTTGAAGTGACTCCTCCCTGTCCTAGCACTGTCAATTCTTAAGGCATACTTAGCGGTATATCGCCAATGAAGTTAACAGTATCTAGCAGTGAGGGTATACGGAGAGAAGGTGAGAATATAAGTCTATGCCACAGACAGATAGTATTGAAATGTGATCTCAAGGTTAGTGATCAAAGCTTCGGTCTCGGTTTCGCTAAGGTTCACATATCTCGTACAAAACACGTTATACGCTGGTCTCTTTTTAAGTGCGTGGCTGTTCGCAACCTCTATTCATGCGCATTAAACTGCGGAAGGCGAAATGGGGGAGGGGGGTGGGTGAGCGTCGCGTGTGGCAGCATGTCGTGATCGGGATAATAGCCGAATGTCGTGATGACTACCGAATGTGCACGACGCAGTCTCTTGGACACGTCATTAGGGCACGTACACTCGCTGTCGTTCATTGTCGATGTCCATTTCCAAATGAGTATTAAGTAAACAGGAATAAAGAATTTACTATATGTGCCTTCATGTTTATCTCGTTTTGAAACGTTCGATGTCCCAGCTGCCTTTGTTTGCTTCCTAGCGTGACAGTCATTCAGACACGTCCAGTACGCCTTTTCTTTTTCTCGTATCATAAGCAGCAATAACGTTATGAAAGCAATGAAGCACTTCTGCAATGAGAACAGCAGCTCCGCTGAACTTGTTCGTCCAACAAACGTCCCGCTATTGGAACCTTCATTACGCTGAAGACTGCGCCGAATATTATGATACCATAACACATATAGTAGTCGGGTAGCGCACAAAAACAGCACTCTTGACTCTATTTGCAGTGCAGTAGAGAACACGTGGATAATTCATTCTACGTGGAGCAGCTTATCTTTTTCGTGAAGTTGCTTCGAACAGGTCATATACATTCTAGTTCTTTGTTTCTTTCTTAGATACCGGCGAGCGGTAACCTAGATTATGCACGGTCCGTGGGCGTCTAGCGTCATGACAGACATGTTATCTCTTAAGTCGCATGCATCTGTTTAAAGCGAAGGTTGTCGCCTGCATAAGTAAGGCTGAGCAGGCGTTACGCAAAGCATCGAGGGTGACGTTAGTGACGTCATCCTTGCAATGGCTAATCCTTAATTTACGCAGAAACTTGCGATACGCGATACCGGCATGCCTTACTTGACTGCTATAGCTTGCGGCTCCGGTATGGATACGATCTTTGTGCGTTATTACATGACAGAATGCCTAGTATGTCTACTCCGTTATTACCTTACCATACACAGCTTACATAATGTCAGCGTTTCTCTACTTCTTACCTCATCTATATTCGGCTACCTGCTTACTTATAGGCATATCGTTTTACCGTGTCGATCGACCTTCACAATTCATGCTACAATTACGTCTTACTGAGGGGGGTGCATAGTGAGGGGGCACACTGAGAGGGGCGCAGGACATCAAACGCGACATATATTATCGAGACAGATATGTTGAACAGACAGTACACTCAAGCGACGAAGTGCCAGAGAACCAGATGTAGTGTGGGGTCTCTTACACAATGATCCTGAGCACGGATGTTCTGAAACACGAGCGGACAGCCGACAAACCATCAGATAGATCAAGGCGCTAACAATAATAATTTGCCTTGTAGGTTTTGTGCTAACCATTGACGTAATCTTTCTGTGCTCCGGCTGATCGTCAGTGCATCATGCAGATCGCCTGCAGATCGCACGTAAAATCGCCCGTACATGCATCAAGCTAGTTCTCTATACGTCACGTCCGAAGCTGAAAGGAGTCGGCGCCACTTCATCATCCAATACGCCGCGGGTACAAGCGTCTCACGTGTACGAAGAAAGCCGAGGCTCTTCGCTCCCAACGAGCCGAGGATCAAGACCCGGGCGTCATCGCTCACGTGCAAGCGTGCGTACCCGATGTTCGTATTACGTGCGCTTTTGAAGGCGTGTACAGAAACGGAACCTGAGTGAACGTCGTCGAAACCGAAAGTACAAAAACAGGAAGACAGCGTCTGCATTGATCGATACACTCTTCTAGAAGATCTTGCTCGCGCTCAAAGCTGAAGTATGGAGACCAAAGAGTCTCCTATGCTGCGACGTGCTATGGGCTTCCGTCACCCTGGGTTACAGGAGTGCGGCTCGCGAGGCAATGGAAAATCGCACTCACGCGGGTCTACGCAGTTCCTTGGCACCGGTGATTGCGGTGAGCCAAGAGAAAACCTGGATGAATAATGCACGGCCGGGAACTTTTTATAGTACTCTTGTTCAGGAACTGCTACAGGGCGGAAAAAAGAATGCCCGCGGCGTCGACTATGGCTCCTTTATCTTCGGTCTGGCTAGAGCATAGTATATCCCTTTTTCTGTCTTCTCGTGGTATACGGATTGAACTTGCCGTTGGAAGGTGTATACCCTCTATCTTTGCAGATCTTTTGTCTTCTTTCGCGCGTTTTGCCCACGACAGTGTTTATTTCTCTTTCTCCTGTATATCTGCATCCATTGTTGTCTGCCACCCGAACGGGCTCTTCCGTTATACGCGTATTGGCGCATTCTTCGCTCTTGTTTTCAGGGTCCTGTATCTAGATGCACACAGTGACAGGCTTTTTTCCTCGGGTGAACAGAGCAGGATGTGTCCCAGGAACACGGAAAAACCTTTCGAGGTAGATTTTGCGTTACTCCTTTTTCTCCTTTCTTCTTTTATTTTTCTGTAAACTACGCTTTGCTCTTTTATCGATGTTTCTGTTGATCCGGGCATATCTGGCGAACGCAGGCTCTCAATGAAATTGATACCATGGCATTCCTACATAATATTCCTACACTTTTGCTTACACTGCCATTTCATTACATAATATACACGACATGCATTACACAATATACACGACTTTCTGGAAACCTCCACGACGGCGTATCTCAGAATCATGTCGCGGTTTTTGGAAATTAAACCCCACTATTATTATTATTATTATTATTATTATTATTATTATTATTATTATTATTATTATTATTATTATTATTATTATTATTATTATTATTATTATTATTATTATTATTATTACGTGACACACGGTAATATGAAACTCTGGATTAAATTTGACCAGCAGGGGTTTTCGAGCGTTCACCTAAACCGAAGTCAAAGCATACTTTTGCATTTTGCCTCCACCGAAGTGTGGCCGTCGTGACTGCGATCGAAAATGAGTTCTCAAGCTTATCAGCGCATCACCTTGAACGCTAAGCACCTTTATGCGGTGACTTGTTCAATCGGGACACATCATGCTCTTCCTAATAACATGAGTTTGTACACTCTACAAAATTTTCTTGTGTGAAGTCGTGTAAAATTATATACTATTTCAGTTTTTTATTAGATTGCTGACGATGTTATCCAAAGCAACGTTTCTCTTTTCATATAAAGGCATGTGAGAAAATCGCACCCCCGAACGGAGTCGGTTTGTCGAACGTACGCGAGAGTCGTTGGTTTGTCGTAAAGACCCAGTGAGTTCTAAGAAGTTTGATCAATCAATTCCAAAAAGGACGTGTAAATTAAGCCCTCTTTGGCTCGAATGCATATATAAAAAAACCTTAAGAAATTTGATTAAGCCATCGCTTTCATAAAGAACAAAAGTAAAATAAAAATTTGTATTTCTGACCGCGAGTTTTTAGCGTGCCTAATAGCACTTACCTTTTCTTGCTGAGTCTTTTCCTTCACTTTTTTTTTTGCTGGATGAGTCGCGAAACATTGGTACGCCTCATTGCTTTCTCCACCATCATAAATTTTCCCGGCATCTAAATAATATTACTCCTGCGAGCTTTACCATCATTTTTTTTCTTCAAACGAATCAAGCATTATTCAGAACTATACGACGCAGAGAGTGAAGGTTCAAAAATAAAAAAAAATTGAAAGGCACGGGCAAAGACAAAATGACGCATGCTCCAAAAAACGCTTCCCGCTCGTTTCAAACTTTCATTCGCTTACACCCCTATTAAGCCTCAACAGCAGCGAGGGGATGCATCCCTAGTCCCGTCCCCTGGCTTCTCGAAGACATTCAGCTTTACTCCAACTAGTGTGGCAGAGGCAGGGAGGGCTGGGGGTGGAGAGGGCATCTTTTTGCTGCTACTGCGCGAGCAGCGCAGATTTTCAGCTTCGAAATGCGCTCAGCGCTTCCTCGGGAAGGCGCACGCTGTCATTTACCCTTCGTCGCAAATTATTTTTCCGCCTCATTGCCCCGACGCCCGCACCCCCCACCCCGCCCCCGCCCCTTCTCTTCCTCGCCCCGACCTTCGGCGGATATCTTAAATGGATTCTTGACGACGCAATCTCACGTTCCTGCGAACGCAAACAGCAGCGCCGCCCGATGAAAAGCCATAAAGAACCACTGCGTTCGATGCGAACATCGAACGTAGCTGCAGGACGAGGCAGGAAGAAGAGCCGAGTAACAGTAAGAGAGAATGAAAAGAAAAATCGGAACGACTCGACTGCAGTAAAGAGACGACGATCCGAGACCCTGCAGCGAAAGAGGGATTCGAACCCTCCTCCTCGTCTTTTTCTTTTTTTTTTCCTCGGGAGAGAGACGGGCAAGTTGTGAAACAAAAATGCGAGCTCGTTCGATGATTCGGCTTCTCGGGTAAATCGGAAAGAAAGACGAAGATACAAGGACAGGACAGAAGCTGGAAAGAATTGAACTTTAATATCGAAGGCGAGGAGAAGGGGATAAAAAAAAGATTTTCGAAACGTAGCCGGTGTGCTATTGACGCCGCACGTTGGGGGGTGCAAATGGAAGCCGGGCATAAATTATTTCGTTGACACCAATTTCTTGTCAGAGCCAGGCTTTTTTTTTTTCTCTTGCTAGGACGCCGTCGCTGCGGGAGAACGGAGGAGCAGGGCTGGTGCCAGAATAGATGGCGTTAGCACGGCGCTTGACTAATTACTTCGATTTTTATGGCGTGGCTGAAACCGTGATTTTTGACCTTTCTTTTATTTTTTTCCCTTGTTCCGTCTAACGAGACACGTAGGCAGCACTTTATCTTCGCCGGTGCCCGTTTAGCCTCCTGTTCGTGTCTTTATAGGTTTGCGTAATTAGGGAAAAGATTTATTACGCCTAGTTTTTCCATTCGAAGAGCACGGCAGGTGCAACTTAATCATTCGTTCCTTTTCTTTTTTTTTCTGTTTAGGAGCAGGTGCTGCTCACTCACGTTCCTGGCAGCTTCTTAACCCGCACGTTCAAAAACTTACAGGTGTAGTAGCGTTTCTTAATTCGGGCGAATTTCGTCCCCGATATATTCATTTCGAAGCACACATTACTCACAGCTGTGCTGACGTAACGGACCCGGCACTCCGTTGTATAATATATGATGCTAGTATGTAGACATGTGATTCGTAGTTTCTAACTGAATTTTCAAGTTTCATTACTTGCGTTACAGGACAAGGTTTACGCAAACCTTTCCATTCGTTGACTTGCTGCACGACGGTCTGCAGACGGGAAAAGTTTGGAGTGACTATGCGCAGCTTTGCGCTTGTTTCTTTCCATGAATTCCTCTAACCATTGCCTTGCTGCTTTTCTTAACATTTACGATGAAGAAGGAGCCATATTATATAAGCATCCACTTCCTATAGAAATTTGTGAGGTCGTGAACCTCAACATGAAAGGATGGAAATACTTGCCGTATACATTTGCGGCATCACACGAGACTTGATCCTTTGATCTTTTGATCTATGTATTACTGAAGAGTAAGGCACCTGGAGCGTAGTCGAGTAGGCTGCCACGCCAGTTACGAAACTTAGGTCCCACTACATATAATAAGACTCCATCTTGTACTCCGAAGATTTTACAGAGATAATTGGTTGCATAAGAACATCAAAAGCGCCGGAGAATCCAGCAGTACACATAAGCAAACGTTTAGGCGAAAATCGAGAGAAGTTTTAAGTTGTATTGGAGAACACGATAGGACGGTGGGCGTACACAGCACGTTTCTTCTGAAGCGCGCCGTTTTACAAATAGAGAAAAGGCTTGCCGCCTACGATCTCGCAATTCGTAGCAGGGCCAAATAAAAGTGAGAAGGTACGAAAGAAGTTTGTACAGCTGACGTAATTTTATTTGAATTGAAGTTACAGGAAGTTAGTTCTTCTTTCTGCTTATGGTGTGGCCAAAATTTCAGTAAGACAAGCTTAAAGAATGGACGGGTGCAAAACAGATTACTCTTGAGATGTAAAGCTCTTCATAACTCGCAACACGTTCAGTATGACTTCAACCGCTAGTTGTGTAAAAAAAAAAAGCCTTTGAAGGCGGCACTGCAATTGCAACGGGACTTGACATTGTAGCTTGGGTACGTCGTGGGCCCGAGGAAAAACACCCGTTTAGCATTATGGGTGACTAAATCTTTGCTGACGCTCTGGAGCTACACAGATAACTAATATTTGTGTATAGCTTTATCACGGATGTGTGGAATTGTGTGTCTGTCGCTTCACGTGCTTTGTATACGATTGCCGGAATAGTGTTTATGCCATAATAATTATCCAGTACATGACGTAGCGTGCCATGCAAGTAGCTAGGGCAGATATTACACTGCTTACCAGAATATCGAACGATACATAGCTTGTACGATCTATTTCGCAAACGGAAACATCCCTCAACGCTATCGATTCTTGAAGATGTCGCCTCTTTCGAACTAAAGCAGCCGACAGATGGTCGATCGTTCAACTTCCTGCCCTCGTGAGCCGCTTGGCTGCTGTGCCAGCATTGCGAAGCACAGTGCAGACCCGCCGGACATTAGACCCCTGCCGCCCTCGCAACACGATACTAACGAAATTAGCGCCCCGGCTGATCTAATACACGGAGTCGACAGCGCGGGCGGCTTGTGGGGCCCTGCTGTATCGATATCTGCTTGCGGCAGCGAAGCTTCGCATCAGCCTGTATAAACACGCCGTCGGGACATCAAGAGCCGTTAGCCACTCCCATGGCGAGTGGCCCGTCTCTTTGCTGCCGATTCCGGTGTCTGCAGCGGCAACCTCCGCTAGACTTCTCCTCGTGTCCCCCTCTCCCTTTCTATCTGATCTCGGCCCCCTCTTCGAAGTTGTCGTCCGCCCCATTAATTCCGCTGATGTGTGCATCCTGCCCGCCAGACAGTCGCGACTGGGACGCCTTCGCCGCAGGCGCTATACGCTCGTGTGCGATACTCACACTCCTCCTCCGCTTCCTCCTCATCCCTTCACCGCCGTGTTTTGAACTGCCAGAGAACCGCGCTCGATACGCTTGCCCAGAGGCAAGGACCGATCAGGCGGCACCGAAAGCTGCTGTATATAGTAGACGTTGAGACAAGAGGTCAGTGACGGCCCTTTTAGCGCTGCTTGCCGCTAACTGCCTTGCATTAGTACAATGTAGCTGGAGCCAAACTGTGTGCTCCGAGTGTGGCTGCTGCGACTGAGTGCGACTGACTGTGGCACTTGAGCCATCTGCGAGAGTATATACGTTTGCGTTTTGTCGGCCGTTGATCCTGACTGATGTCGCTTAGGCCATTGCCATTCAAACTCACGTCCAGCTCTCCGTCTCGCGTTTTCGAGACGAATATCCTAGTCTCAGTCTTCCCAGAAAAAGGCACAAATATAGCTTCCAGATAGCAAAAACGAAAGACAGAGACAAGGAGAAAAAATACAAGGCGACCAATCAGACGAGAGTGCGTTTCGCCACCATGATAAACGGATACGGCAAATAGAAAGAGGAAAAACGAGGGAGATTGAGCACTGTATACACGCTCAAAATGACTACAATGAGCCACTGCGACCAGTGTTTTGCAAAAAAAAAAAAACGAAAAATGTCATAGGGCATCAATAGTTTCCAACCGTTTTGACACATTCTCGTTTCATGTGAAATTAGGTCTTTCATATTGTGAGATTGCTTAACTTTTCAAATGAGATACTATTCCTTTATGCGGTAAAACCATCCTTACTCTTCAGGCTCATAAAAGGTCTCTGGAAGAGCGTCACACTGCTGAAGCGCAACATCGTGTTTGTGTATTGAATTTCATTTTATTTGCTTCAGTGAGCTCAGAGGTCTCTTTTGCTAGCAATCGCCTCACCGTCTGCGTTCTCCCACTGCCTAACCACTCGGCGCGTTCGTGCTTTTCCGCATGACACACCTCCTTCCGGTTTAAGAGTCTTCCTCCCCGTCGTATTTTCCCCACCACCTCCTGACGAGCGGGCCTTAGACCGTGTCAGCAAGGCTACGGGTGGGCAGATAAGGAAGCATATACCAAGCAAGTAAAGCCAGGCGCGGCCTTTCCTCAATAAAATAACCCGCATTTGAAACGAATCCGTTAACAAGTGTAAAAGGGTTGTGGTGCCGACGTCCTTCCATAACGTCGTAATTTTTCGCATTTCCGTATCTGCCGTGGTAACGTATATGCAACGACCCGTGTATTTCACCGGATACGCTTAGAAAATCGAAAACTCGGCTTTCCGCTTCACTGCGCATCGACCGTTTTAGTGCTTCACGGTCGGCTGCACACGTATTGTACTACCCAAATAATCGTTTGGCTAACCCTAACCTAGACCAACGAGAAGCGAGGAAAATTTTTGTCTACCGCTAAAACTAGATTTTTTCATTGTCTGGCGATCACAAAACCCCCGCGTTCGTTATAAAATGGTAGGCCCTGAACGGCGCGTGGGCAGAACGCTGTAATGATGTTTTGATGGCTGCGTGCGTACGCAAGCGTTCACATTAGCCACAAGGCGGCGTTGTTGCAGCCCGCTCTCATTCAATTTCGGACTTGTGGGTTGTCCTTCATCGCAGAAGCAAAGCATCAACGGTGAAATGAACTTTCGCTTAGTACTCTCTCTCTCTCTTTCAGGACCGCGTATAGGAGAGATATGGTCGCTTTTGTTGAGTTCAGCCGTTTGCACCGACGCTGCTAGGGCCAACAAAAGACACCGCCGTTGCAGCGAGAGTGATTTGGTTTCGGTATACCAGACGGTGCCACCAATCTTCGCGCCCCCAAAGCGACAGCCTCCCACTTCGCCCATATATCGACAAGTGCTACTCCCTCGTACAACTCGCTCTTTCGGTACGTGTGTTTCGACTCGTATTGAACGCGATGATGCAAGTCTAGTTTTCCCAGTGATTCACTTATGTTCCTATAGAGTGCACACGCTACATTATTTCGCGAAAAAAAAAAAGACACAATAGCCTCACTGCGGCCCGAACGCGCTCTACAATGACTCTGCCGAGTTCCGAACAGCGAGGCTTATGCTAACACTAAACTATACGTCTTTGTGTGTAACGACAATATTTCTTCAAAAGGAAATCAAAGGGACAAATACTTTCATGTTACGCGCCACCACTAATTGAATGGACAACATCCTGAAACAGCTGAACGCCGCTACTGAAAACTACCGATAATAGAAGCCACCTTAACGCACCTATAGCCCGCATCCGACGCTTAACGTTTATACCTCGCTCAAATGGATATAATAGCGGCGAGAAATTACTTCCGTATCGTCAGGCAAAGTCAAATACCCACGTTTACAACGCCCTGCCCTGGCAATAATGTAGGAATTAACCAGCTAGCCCATAGAGCCCAAACTCATTTTGTTCCACCTATTCTCTGCCATCAACAATTTACTTGTTTGTTTTGGTTCATGGGAAAGCTTTCAGTGGACGATCCCTCCACCGCGCTTCAGCGCCGAAAACGATCCATCATTTGCAGGAAGAAGTACACAAGTGTCAGAGCGAGCACTTGAAGAACATTTCATTTAGTTATATATATATATATATATATATATATATATATATATATATATATATATATATATATATATATATATATATACTTGAGACAGCATATGTTTGAGAGGATTTCCATTGATCGCTAAGTCCTCATCGAAAAAGTTCTCAATATTAGTGAACATTTTGAAACGCAAGAGACCAGCTGCTGTAATGAAAAGGGGCCACTGAGAACTGTTAGCTCTTTCAAAAGAGCAGTAGTAACGATTGACTGGCACCTGCCCTTTATAATTCTAATGCGAGCCTTTGCTATAGCTGTGTAAGTAAAGAATGCTTTACAATTATACAATACAATAATAAAAAAATTACAATTGCCTAAATCTTGCTATTGCTAACAGGCTGATACTATGCAGTCACAAATATCCACGCTTAGAGGTGCTGTTTTCGGTGGTAATAATTTTCATTAACAAATTATCAAAATGGAGAGCGAAGGTCCGTGAGCTCAACAAACTGGGAGGCGAGCGCGAATCTCGGAGCTCATCTTGCGACAAGGGATTAACGTGGATGGACCCGCGAATACCGGTGAATTAGGGGATCAAGGCCGCCTTTCCGAAACCGTTACCTCGGATCGAAGCGTGCCGAGACAAAGGCGACCTCTCCCTCTCTTAATCTCTTGCCATGCGAGCCGTTGGTCCCCCCGCCGAGCCAATCATCGACTTCGCGGGCTTCATTGTCTGCTCTGCCTTTTCCGCGCAGCTATTGTATGCGTCACTATCTCGCCGCGTGCCCCCGTAAGAAAACGTAGCCTTTGAACTAATAAGCATCTTAAGTGCCGTACAAAGCAGCGGTAGTTGGCTGACTCTGTGATGAGCTGAGGCACAATGCGTGCTTTCTTTAAGTGGACTTATTTATTTTGATGCCCCTAAGCGGAGCACAACGCGCGTGTTAAACTTGTATAAACATTAGTGAACCCTAGAGATAGCGAGAGACTGATAGTGTGGGAGCGCTCGGTAGTAGAGGAGAACGAGGAAAGATGGCGCGCTCGCGCCTCGCGTTAAGCGGCCGCTGACAGGCAGTCGCGGCCGAAATCTCACACAGTAAAGACCTGTCCCTTGGCTCTTGGTCTCATCTCTGAGGGGCCAGCAAACCCACAACTGGCGGCCAACGTGGGGATCTTCCGGGATCAACGGAATGCCCTCCCTGGCATAGAGAGAATTTATTTGAGGATAGTTGAGAAATCGGCCTCAGCTTGTGCGTTTAGGTATGCTACTCCGCACAGGGAAAAAGGGAAAGGGGAAACGAGTGATGAAGATTATGGCGGAGACAAGAATAGGTGATGGGTATGTACGTACAATAACAACTTAATACAGTGGTTTTCTTAAAGTCTAGTGCCCAGTGCACTGCTCTCCGGAAAGTCTATAAATACCCTTTTGACAGGCTGTCTGGTCGGACATTGCCGACAGTGGTGCCACGCACGCTTCTTATTCTTATGTAACTAGTCCGTTGCACGCGTAGCCGCTGCCTTGCGCATGCCACGCCCTAATGTCTGGGAACCTTCCAGATTATGTTAGAATCTTCTTGTAGGCTTGAGCGTGAAAACGCGAATAGCTGAAATTATTCTCGATCTAACGCGGCCACCAGCGATAAGGCTCGAATGTTCGATGCCGCATGTATAAACGCCGACGCGCCTTGATGCAGGTCAGTTTTTCGACGGCCGACGCTCTGTTCAGCGCTATCAGTGTACAGTGTGTATTGCTGTAGTTTGACTTTCAGTTTCCCGGTCACAAGTTCGGCCAAATAAAGAGTTTCATCCTGGACACGCCGACTGCTGCCTTCGTCGACGTCACGACCCCGTGATATCTCAGCTAGTTTCGCTGAGAGTTGTCACACCAAAACCTGCCAACGTTCAGGCCAGCGTCTTTCCTTGGGACACGTACTGAGCGCAATCATAGAATAGAATTGTTAAAGTCTCATCCACTTGGACAACCTTTGTAGTCTATACATCGAGCCTAAGGATGAGCCCCCAGCAACAGCGGTATGCTTACGGCCTTGTTACTAAATGTATCGTCGCTTTCAGCAGACCGGACAGCAGCTTTAAGAGCAAGTATAGAAATGGTTTTTGGCAGGAGTCGATAGAGCATTGTCGGGAGCAACTCGAGTGTTTATGTCATCACTCATGAAATCGTGCATGAAGGACTAATGGCCATGCTCATTTATAGATTTATAAGGAGACGTTTTCCGGTGCGCATAGAGAAGCACGAAAAAAACGACTCGAATTTCTCCGGTCTCCGTCTCGCCACGGGGCTCAGCCCGAATATGTCCTGTAGCGAGGGCGCTTTCTGAGAAACTGCGAGGGCTCACTTTCGTTCACAGGAAGCGTGGTATAGTTCTGCACCAGACGCCGAAAACGTAATCCTCGGAAGAAATGCAGAAGCAAAATGCAACGAAATATCACAAAAATAAAAGAGTCATTCGATCAACTAGGTCGTTAGACACAGGCAGCTCGTTTAACCGAGAAAGGGAGCTAAACGGTTCGGCAAAAAAAAAAGAAAAAAAAAACTAGAAAAAGTTTAGAATGCCTCACTTTGTTCTTCTTCGCCTCTCTCTGTTTCAAAAGGCACCGGGTGAGTTTCAGGCGCAGAGTGGAATATAATGGGATGCGCCAACGGGCCCTTCAGAGCGCACCCATGCCCATAGTGGAGACGAGGCAAGACAATAGGTCTCCCTTTTTCGCGGTGTATTGTCTTTCTTTCTTTCTTTCTTCTTTCTTTCTTTCTTTCTTTCTTTCTTTCTTTCTTTCTTTCTTTCTTTCTTTCTTTCTTTCTTTCTTTCTTTCTTTCTTTCTTTCTTTCTTTCTTTCTTTCTTTCTTTCTTTTCCCATGTGCAGAAAAAAAATAGACATAAGACTAGGCGTGCGCATGCCTTATACGATGAAGTTCACACAAAACGAAATAATGCAACAGAGCCAAAAGAACAATGCGCAGCACCCATTGTCTATTCCGCCTCTGTTCCCGCTCCTTACTAGATTATGATACCCTGCATGGCACTTTGCGCGCCTTGGACATCGCTGCTGGGGGATTAGTTTTCTTCCCTATACTCGGGGAACGTAAAGGCTCTATAAATGCATGAGTGCTTCCAAAGTGGAAGAGATAATTTTTAAAGAAAGAGAGAGTGAAAACGAGAGAATGTCCAGTCATTTATTCTTCAATTTTTCTTTCCCTCAGTGTTCTTTTTTTTTCTTTTCTTCGCGAACGTAGGATTCCAGCGCCAAAGCGTCATTTTGTCAGGCTATGTCATGTATTTCATTCCTCCCTCACGAGATATTTTTTTCTCGCTTCCTTTTGTCAGGGTCTAATATACTGAAATATGTCCTTGCCGGCGCGTAAGGCTGTTGCAGCGCCTTCTCAATTCGCAGGCGACGCTCTGCATACGGCTGGCAGCCTAAATTTGTTGAGCGACGAGAGAACGACGTCGAGAAAAGCGAAGATCCCTGCGGCGCCAAAGCGAGGCGCGTTTATTTTTTTAGTTATGTATTAGACTTTTTTTCAGCCCGCCTGCGTATTCGCTTCCGTCGCCTGCTTCTCACGGCTTCGCGCTTCGTATAAGGGACTTCCGGAAAGCTCCTCTTGAAGGAACGTTGGAATTAGGCCTTGATTGCGCGTTTGAGATCGCGAGTATCTGGATCACGACACGAATATTTCTATGCGCCTAAAAGATAACTTGAGTGTTTTCGTTTGGACTGATTCAGCGGTGTTTTAGGAGATACCCTTGAGATGCATTTGCGGTGCTGTAAACATGAAAGTATAGCTAATTTGACAATTGGAATAACTAGAGTGATGATGACACGTCGATTATTTGACGGACATGTCTAAGCGTCGCCACCTTGTGCTGTTAACCATAGGCGTGCGCAGGTTTCCGCATTAGGGGGGGGGGCAAAAATTCGCCGCAGCGCCCCCCCCACCCTACTAAGTTAATGTATGGGGCAGATTTTGCGCCCCCCCCCCCCTCTTAGATGACTAGAAGGGTCAATGTACGGGGCAGATTTTGCACCCCCCCTCTTAGGTGATTAGGGGGGGGCGGCCGCCCCCCCCCCCCCCCTGTGCGCACGCCTATGCTGTTAACTAAACGAGCCTCACAACAGAAGACTCGCGCGCATGAAATCGCGTCTACGGATGATATAAATCGGCTCTTCGACGATTTCGAGGCGCCATGTTGTTAATGGGACAAGTTTTGAGGACTCGTATAACGAAATGCGAGTAAATGTACCGCGTACCACGCTGCGCATTGTGCCCCTCTTTCGTTAATATTTCGGAAACATTGCGCTGATGACCCAACCAAACGCAGGAAAGAATACTCCAGTTTTGTCAAAAATAAAAGCTGATGTTCGGCCTTGTTGGTGTGAGATAGTGCAAAGCGCTTGGAAGGACAACGACGTGTTGTGTTCTCCTCTGTCGTTCTTGTCCTTTGAAGCGCTTTCTGCTGTCACTTCTATTCACCTTCAATATGCAGTGATATTCGTGCCAAGCTTGCTAATCGCGTGACGTTGACTCAACTTTAGGGATGTAACTGTTGCAAAACTAACTAATGAGGGCCATCTAGGTGTGTTATGTTAATAGGGATCTTTACGCGCAAACCCAACGTATACAACCATAAAACAGAGGAAGAACGCAATTATGAACAGCTGTAAATAATAAGGAACTTCGCTTCGCAGCTCCTCGCATTAATGTCGTCTAAAAGCGGAATGGTTCTCATCTGTAAACCTATGATACTGCAGATACAATAATACTTATATTTCTTGACACTATTTGGCGTTCCTGTAAAAAAAATGAGAAAAGAAAATATTCGGGTCGATTCCAGACTTAGCGCAATCGGCTCAAACCGCAGTGGAGGTAAAGTAGGCTCCAGCAATACTCAGAACTGGAGTACTTTTCCTGCTTAGCTAGTCTATCAGCTTTTTTTTTCTTACTAGTCTCTTTTCGCTCCACTGCAAACAATATAATGGAAGAGAATGTGTCTTCGGGCGTTTTCCATCTAGACAGTCGTAAATGCAGTGGGACTGCTTATACACAGACAATGGAATCATCAATAAAGCCAGCAAATGAAATCACTGGCGCGAAGTGGCAAGCCGAGGCAGTCATTGCCACATCTTCAAAGAGGCTATGGACGCAGCCAGGGAAGTTTTTACACGGCTGGGATAAATAGAGAAAGTACAGCAAAATCCATCGGCATGAACGAAGTGCCCGCTTCGAAATAATTCTCTCTGCGCCTTGGGAAACCCAAACCCACAAAACTATAAATGACGTATATTCGTTTGCACTGCCCTACAGCTTGTGGCTTCGCGTGCTGCCACCGAAATCTTCCCGACACACTGTGCGGCCTGCCCAGACGCCGTTCATACAGTAAGGAACTTCCACTGACAGTGACGTCCCTCGGAGGAGGCAGCGCTGGAGTGGGAGCGTTCAACCGTAGGTGGCTTATGGGCCGCGTCCACGCGCCCGGGATGTCTTGGACGCTCAGCACGCACGGCAAGACCCTCTCAACCCGCCTCAACGAGTTTATGCCTGCCATAAAACGCTTTCTCTCGTGAGGCTTTTCTTTCTGCCGGCCAGGAGGCAGGACGCTAGCCAGAAACACCGTGCTATATATATACAATATCACTTCAACTCTTTGTTTGTTTGTTCAGTGTGCCGCCGAAGGTTTACAGCGCGACCAGTGAAACAGCCAAACGCAGAACAAAGAAAAATGAAAAGGCACGGAAAGGACCGCACGCGTAATGCAGTATTTGCTCCGGGACTTTGTCAAGCATGCACGCACGAGTGTCTGCGTGAATGTGTATATTCTTTTTAGTTGTGCGAATCTTGCCTTCTATCTTTTCCCATCTGCGTCCTTTTTTGCTTATTCCGGTTGTTGAACTCTCCGGTGGTAAGAAAAGCCGGCTTTGCGTGGAATTGGACTGTTTTTCGTCGGCGGGGTGTTTGCAAACTGCCACGGACCGGAGGGAGCAGCACTTTTATTTCGCAGGAATCCGAATAAGCTAGAGAACGGGAAAGGACAGGAGACAGAGGAAAAAAAAAAGACAGAACAGCAAGACTAAATGAAACGCGAGAAACCGGTTACAAAAGAGATAACCAGGGAGATTACTGTCATAGGAAAAGTGCGATCACCATCTCTTCCAGCGATGTTGTAAATAAAATGCAAGGCTCTTGAACAAATAAACTTGCTGAATAAGGGATGTAATACAACGCAAAATTGGCGGGAAAGAAAAAGGCACAGGATTGCATGCGGAAGAATATCAGAGGGAAGAATAAGGTTTCGTAATAATGCAGTATGTACCCGAGCAACTGCCAGAGAAAGAGCGGTTTATTCTTAGTGCTGTGTGTGCGTGTCGTTTATTCATATCGCTGTGATATAAGCATTCGATTTGCGCACTATTCTAATAATCCGTTCTGCGATAGATTTACCTATTTCTTGTGGTCGCCAGTGCCTATTCTGTAGGATATAATGCGTAAAATGCGCCCATTTCGACGCATTCAATCCGCCTGCAGATATTGTAACAGCTCCATTCGGAAGATCTTTACTGGTGAATGCGAGGTAGGCGGACAGACCAAGAAAAAAAAAAAAACCGCAGAGCAGTTGCGGAGGGAGACCCAAACGTTTACTCATGTCGTATATACCTGTATGTCAGGCTTTTGAAAGAAGCGAAAAAAAAAAAAACATGGCTAATCCCTCCGTCATAGCAATCTATATAACACGAAAGTGAAACGTGTCTTCACATAAGTAGTACTCATTGTGCAGTGGTATATGAGAGCTTGTACAACGTGTATTGGTGTTTGGCAGATATAGCACCATTTGACGTGGATGCACCCACGTTGACGCCTAGTGCCCCATCATCGCGACGACTAACGCCCGTGATCATGATTTAACAGTTGTGATGGCTTTCAAGTTGTTAACACATACCTGGACACAGTGTATCGCGAATCCCGCACAAAGATGACATCAACAAGCACTTAATAAACACTGGTACTCAATATGCATTTCTTCAAGACGTCGTCAATTAAGGAGAGAAAAGGCACGGTATGCGCTCCTGAGCAATAGGGAACCTACGCCTGTGCTACCACACTGCGCTTCAGCGACACGGGAGGCAGAGGTTCGCAGCTTGAGCCGCGAACGCGCGCCGGCGTTCCACGTCCCGCTGGCCTCTATCTTTCTGCAGCGCTTATTGCAGCAGTTTTATTAGGCGGTGCTATCGCACTCGAAGCAGTCTGCGGCGGCGGAGAAAACACAGCTGATGCATGTGGAAGCGGCACTCCTCCGACAACGAGCCGTCACACGCTAACAAGAAGCGAAAGGCAAAAAAAAAAAAAAAAACGTAACCGCGTGACTGTGTCTAGGGCGACTCCCCGATGCCAGCGCGGCCACTGTTCTTCGCTGGTATCGAGACGCCTTAACCATGATCTCCTATGTTGCGTACAATCTCGGAGGCCATGCTTTAGCTGCGTCGTCGACGAACCGTTCCCTATCGGCGCGAGTGTGATGACGCATTACTTGGCTTCACTCACAGACGGCGGCACCGCCCTGCCACACCTAGCCCCGCCAGCAGAGAGCACCGTGCGAGAGAGAATGTGTGAGAGACATAAGGTGCGTTGGTGGAGCATCGAGAATGTGCCTCGGTAGCTTAGTCGGCAAAGCACCGGGCGCTTATCGTCGCGGACCGAGAGGTCGTAGGTTCGATTCCCGGCGGCAGAGCTTCTTTATAATTTTTCTTCCTTATCCGTTAGCGTCCATTTTAGCAACGTCATAACCGTGACGGAAGTACGTCACTGAAGTCTTAGTGAACCCCGGCATATTATATTTGTATTTTAAAAAGAAACGAACCTGTAGGGAGTGAGCCACATCGTTCCCGACGAGGTAGAACGAATTCGAAGCGGGACAGGCGACAGTCGTAGGAAACAGCCAGTAGCAGTGTAGACAAATCTGGCTGGAAATGAAGGCGTAGCAAAAGTGAAAAAAAAAAAACAAAAAAAACTAGGCGATGTCTTCGTGTCAAGGAAAGAGATTATGGCTCGGAAAATGAGGGAACAGGACAGCGAGATAATGAGGAGCAAAGGAAGTTTGGACGTTTTGCGTAAATGGTGCGAACTTCTTATTGCACCTTGAACAGCGGTGCTACGTGTTTTTCTTAATGAAGAGTTCTCTCTGGCGTAAGTTTCTGGCAGGGGCTCTGGCAGGGGTCGAAACTCAGCAATACGCGCCCGCAAAAAAGAAAAAAAAAAACCTTCACACTTGACATCTTCAGATTTTCTTGTTTTTCTTTTTACTTTATTATCACTTTCTCGACAGAAGATTCTGTTGGGTACGCTTTCACAGACTACGAGGAAGTGCGTTAGGAAAATAGTATGCTCGAATGCAGCTCGGCTGAGCGCAGTGAAACCAGGTCAATTATTGCACGTTTTTGATGCGATGTTCTCACTTGTCAAATGCTGTTCATTCTGATCAAAGATGTAAAATGTAATCCCACGTGGTCGAATTTCGAGTGTCTATGTTTCTTAGCATAAGTACAAGCGAGCCGAGTTCTAGGAGGCGCAATGCTCGCGTTCCTGTGCTTAAAAGATATAGGACTTTATAAAAAAAAATTGCAAAAGAAAGGCAAACAAATGCAATGAAGGAAGGATGTACTGAAATACCAGGAAAAAGAAATGAAATAAAAAACAATAAGCAAACGCTATCACCAATGATGTTTCACATCAGCGCATTGGTTGCATACCTCTGCACCAGCGACGCAGGTTACGCGACGCTAGAAAATAAAAACAAATAACGAAAAACAAAGCGTCGATAAGGTGACGGTCAAGATAGCTAATTCTGGACCATAAAGAATAGTACGCAACGCCACTTCGACCGCAAGGTTAACTTAGGCAAAGATAAAAAAAGAAATGTCGTTTTGGTTTGTTGTTTCCAATGGCGAGCGCTGTACAATAGAGTGTAATTACTAGGAAGCGGCTGAAATAAATCACATTAGCCTCCGTTTATGTCTTCGTTTCGGAAGCGGTACGCGTTGCAAAATAATTCAACTCACCATGAATAGGCGATGGGTCCAGCGGCATGCTGTAAGAGAGAAAAAAAATGCGTGTGGACATTTGTGTTATGTTTGGCTAATTATGGCAATATGAGACACAACATTCACTGCAACGATAATAAAACATTAAGATGCCGAGTATATGCAAAGGCTCTTGCTTTTAAGTTCAGTTTTTTTGGACTGGCAAGGACGCTCCTCCAGATATCTGACAAGCCGTTTTAATTAGCGTGATGACGCTCTTGTGCATAATAACCCAGTTTTTTATAAACGAGGACGCATGGCTACAGTAGTGAGCTTTCCTACTAGAAAAAGAAAAGCGCTCCCAGAGTTTCTTTTTTTTTTTCTGGCAAATGAAAGATTCTAGGACGCAAGAGTGTTAGAGGACAGGGAAAATAAAAGAAAAATTCGGGAAATTGGCACAATACAGCTGTTTGACGTAACGAAGAATGTTAAAATGACAGCAGCAGTGTTCATTTCTGCAAAACAAACAAACAAACAAACAAACAAACAAACAAACAAACAAACAAACAAAATGGACTGTAAAGCGCGGCCGGGGAGTTTACAGCGATATTATGCCGGAGAACCCTGGATATGTCCCGCTTTTATAGCAAACAAAACCGGAGGTTTGAAAACAGGCTTAACGCCAAACCTTCCATATTTAGTACTGGTCGATTTCTCTTGTTTCATTGTCGCCTTCTGTCTCACGCAAATTTATGGTAACCACAGAAATCGGACAGAGGAAAATCAGTGTACGAAACACGTATCAATGAAGAGGTAAAAAAAAATTGGCGTAACGAGTAAAGATGTTTTGCCTCTGACCACATTCTTTGTATTCTCTTAGCCCTGTGCTCATATATTTTATTCGCCCAGAGTACGACGCAACCACTGTTGCCGAATGCCGTAACACGAAGTACGAGCTTAATGATCGCATATTAAGCACAGTGATCACACCTGAGCAGAACCTCATTAAAGCAATTTCCCAGAGGAAGACAGCGAACAAATCGCGCTAATCTTCTTTCTTTTTTTAACTTGGTCGCGAATTAACGCTCATGACGCAGCCGTGTTCCGCAGAATAAAGGACCATGAATATTCATGCACAAGTGCTCAAAAACATCTGCCAGAGTGCGAGCGGCAACTAGGGAGCGGCTACATCGATCATACAGTTTGAGCGACGCCGCATTACATGCATGCATCTTCGTTATGGCTCCTGCCGCGTCAGCCATTGACGCACGCATGGGACGGTATACTCCGCGCTCTCAGACCACATGGGATCTGCGACTATAGCGCCTCAAATAAGTACGACTCCAAAGATATTTACCGTGTCTTTTCGTTCGTTGTTAGGTAACATTGTCGTGGTTGATTAGGGCGTATAAAATATGTTCCATTGGCTCTGTGTGTTCACGGGCAATTTCCGCTTGTAGATTGGAGACTCCTCAACGGATTTCGAATTACGCGGGCATCTGGAGGAGCGTTATTGCTACGAGAACATGCAACTTTGAGTGCGTTGATATTGCAAAGTGTGAAATGTTATTATAGGAGGTGTACTGCAGGTGTCTCACGGATACCGTTTTTGATAAATGACCTTGCACGGCAGAGGGGCCGGGCGTGCGCAAGGAAGTGACAGTAGGACTTGTCATCCTCAATTCTCCAGCGACATTCACTGTTCAACGATTTCCCGTATATCGCTCGAAGCCTCCATCTTACTCTGAGTAGCGGTGATGTTCGGGCAATACAAAAAGCTTATTGTGAGGGTACATACATTCGAATACGTTGATGTCAAAGTTTATTTCACCAGAAAAATCTGGATAGTCTTCAGGGCTAAAAGCTGCTCTAGGCAGCTTGACTTGGTCCCTGAAGACCCTTACATTGGCAGCATACGACGTTTACAGTACAAATGGGCATGTAAGATCATACTTAAACATACATGAGTAATACTGTAAGAGTTGCATTTAGGATTACATCAAGCAATAGCAATAGCATACAGAGAGTCACAGTAAAATTTGCATTTAAACGTTTAGTACAGCATAAGCAACATTGTAATACAAAAAGGTACTGCAATTGCAAAATGAAAAAAAAAACAACAAAAAAACAGCATACTGTGAACCTGAAGGTTTACTGAAAGTACAGTAATTTTAAAGAATAACAATATCGCGTAAAGATGACAAAACAGAAAACTGAAATAGAAATGCGGTATGACAAGATAGGCTAAAGTTTGCACAATCAAGACATATCAACGTGAGAGCTACAACATAGACGCGAAAAATTCACGCAACTGCCGGTGTGTAGCAGTAGTAAGTTCGGCATATTCATTTAGGATGGATGGTAAATTATAGTGCAGTGCTTGTAAGTTATAGATGGTTCGGTAACGAGGAACAAACCAGGTAAAAGTATGTCGCGTTTTTTTTTTACGTATAGTAGTGTCATTAGGTTTTAGGTGGGATATAGTTGCCAAGAATTTTTTATAAATGTCGGAAAAGTAGAACGCTTGTAAAACCCGGAATTTGTATAAGTGTTGAACCCGTATGACAGTGTATTCTTGAAAGACTGTTCTAGTTGAGGCCAGGTAGGGAATGTCTGCAATGTGTCGAAGAATCTTCTTTTGCAGAAGCAAGATTTTATTTAGGTTCTGCTTAGTTGTGGTAATCCAAACCAGGTTGCAGTAATTCAGGTGGGATGCGAACAGCGCGTAGTATATTTGAAGCTTTGCCTTCGTCGGGAGCAAGCGTTGACATCGTGATAATGCTCCAGTAGTTGATGACAGTCGCCTACACAGCTCTTCTACGTGCGAGTTCCAACTAAGGTGAGAAGAAAAAGTAACTCCGAGTATCTTGTGTTCGCCTACGACAGCAATGTTCTGACCTTCATATGAAATAGGGTTTAATATTTGAACTTCTTTACTTCTTGTATGAAATATAATAATTTTAGTTTTTGTTGGGTTTATCTTTAGTTCGTTTAGGCTGGACCATGTTGACAGCATTGACAGTGTGGTATTGCATTTAGAGACTAGATCACTCACATTAGGCCCCGAAAATAGTATGGTGCTATCGTCGGCATATATGACAAATTTTGCTGACTTATCAATATTTACGAGGTCGTTTACATATAAATTGAATAATAGGGGTCCTAAAATGCTCCCTTGCGGCCCGCCTCTTGAAATAGACAGAAATGGAGATTTAGAGCCCTGCAAACATACGTATTGCTGGCGGTTATGCAAGTAAGATTTCAATAAATCTAATGGTTTCCCGCGAACACCACATGCGAACAACTTGTCCGCAAGAATCTCATGACTGAGCGAGTCGAACGCCTTGGAAAAGTCAATAAACAGGCCTAGCGTGTAAAGTCTGTTATCGATGTTGTGTATGTAGACGCAAGCGTATGTAGACGGTGCCGGTTAATATACCTACACGGTGTAAAGTGATACATTTTCCTCCACTTTCTTGCACTTCGCGTCGTATCAAGCGGAACCTAGGCAGCAGACATCCACAGACAATAGCCGCATAGCATCGGCCCTCGATACATGCGAGCGATACATGCGATCAGCGGTCTCGCTTCCTCGCCATACAAAACCGCGAAACCGCATGAAACGCTGGCCACATACTTTCTGCGCAACGTTATTATCGGAATGCGAGGAAGTAGATCGCAAGTGTCAAGGCGTGGCAAGATGCTATCACGGGAAGAGGTAAATTCTTCAGGAAGAGGGGGAAATGTGAGATCTAGAGCGAATGAGAACGAAGCACGCAACGACAGCAAAAGACGAAGGCGTTATCTTGGATGCAAGCGAATCCGCGCAGGAATGACCATCACCCCTAACTGTCTACTTTCAGATGTGCGTGGAGCGCGCAAGCGGTGTCGATGGTAATGCACGTGACGGCGGACTGCAGGCGCCTATAATGTGGGCCGGCATTTTCCTTTGTGCTTCGGTCTCCCGTTCTCTCTGCACCGTACGTGCTCGCCATTTCCACCGCCAAAACCTACAGCTAGCTCTCCGCTCTTCATCACCCGAAAGCCCAGCGGCAGCGAAACGGCGCTCCGCGTCCGAGAAAGACGAAGGAGGGATTAGAGACACTGGCACCGTGGCCCTTGGAAGGGGAATAATTGTGACAAAAGGCGCTGCGGTGGATCGCACTGTAATGGGGGTGCACAGGCCTTCCCTTTCTCTCTCTCTCTCTCCCTCAATCCACCCTCACAGGGAACGAAAATGGTGGCTGACTCCCATCGAGTCAGTTCCTAGCTATACGGGACGCCGGATGGTTTCTCGAAAGGCAACCGTAACGGTAGAGAGTGGTCGGTGGCTGAGAGCTGAACCCGATTGGCGTTTCGAGTGCGCTATGGCCTTCCCTCACCTCCCCGCATCCTTCTGCGCCCAGAACTGCAAGAGTATACGCCCTCTCGCAGCTCCTCATGGCGCCTCATAGCCTTTTCTTTCCGTTCGAGGTGGCTTCTCCGGAACGCGGGCGGAGGCCATTAATTCACCTCATCACGGCCGCGGACCAGCCGCTAAGAGCGTGCGCGGGGTGACTTAGGAAAGGTGCTCCTTTCTCGTTAGCGCAGGTCGCGTATTGCCATGGCAGAAGGCGACGCTGTTTTTGGCGCCTGGCCCATTGTCCGCGGCTTGCACTCCTCGCCTGCCAAGTGTATCGGAGTTCCTGAGCTCGGAACGAATGAATCGCAAAGCGGGACCTTACTTTCGTCTCCATTCGTGGATCTTACGGGGCCGCTGCTGCCTCCCCACGTGAAGTGTCCGCCCAGAAACTTAGATTACTGAAGGCGTTGGCTTGTGGAAATTTGACGTGCGTTAGAAGGGCTTCAGATTTGATCATGGGCTAGCCTGAGTACACTTACCTGCCTTTTCGTGCTATTAAACGATCATGTTCCTCTTGCTCTTGGCTCTGACTAATTCCGATTATTGAGTGTCACTACCTCCTCATCTGTAAGCTGAGAGAGAATAAGGATAAAAAAGGCAGGTATGCTACCCAGCGGTTGGCTATACTACACTGGGGAAGGGGAAGAGAAGTTTAAAAATGAGGTGATAAGGTTCGTAAGGTTCGTTAAAAGAAGTCAGTACGATCTTAGTGAAAGTACACGCCTGGAGGGAATAAAAAAAAAGACGGTAAATATATACTTTTTTTTACAGCTTCAGTCACTCGAGAGCTCGCGATATGGTCGTGTTGCGGTTAATCGCTATAAATGCTGCTCAGGAGAAAGCGCAATAAACTGATTCTTTTTCAAGTGCAAGCAAACACACGTGTATCCTCTTAACCTGAGTATGAAATCTTTTGTAGCTAAAATATGAATAAAGAACGGTTTCATACTGAACAGTGTGCACGAAAGCGCGCGAAGATAGAGAATGATTGCAAGCATCTATACGTGAACAGGGTTCCAAAATAAGCAGGATTTTTTTTTACCAGCAGGATACTGTAGAATAGGTAGCTCGATAAGGACAGCTACCGGTTCGGATATGGCCTCGTAGCTTAATTAGGTAGCTGAAATGAACAAATGCGTTACGATCCACTTGTCTCCAAGGCCGTGTTTTTTGCACACACGTTTCTTCCTGGAAGGAATGAGCGTACTAATCGCGGAGGCACTACTTTACGAGGCTTGAAGTGGTACAACTTCGCAGGCACTGGGCGAAACCGGGCTCCGTGCGCGTATGCGAATCTTCGAATAGCCCAGTACGTCCAGCTGGCCATTGCCAGTAAGACGCGTTGTTTCCAACGTGGGCTAGAAGGAGAGATACTCACAAAAAAGTTCATTGTAAACTGGAGAGCTTATAAGCCCGATTTCAGCCTTTACAAAGAGGGAAACAAGAAACAGACAAAAGTAAAAGAAGAAAACAAGGAGTAAACGGATACGACCAAGGATGTAATTGATAGCGCCGCATAAAGTGTTGTAGTGAAGGGCAATTAAAAAAAGGACATTCTTTTATGGACATAACTGCAGTCAATGTTTGTGACTCCCCTATGTAGTGCTCGCGAGCGCTTGCAATAGAGGACCTTCAGTCCGCGAAATTTTCGATCCTGAGCCTCCCATTTACTTTCCCGTCTCGTCCAAACTGGCACTCTCAAAGTTTCTACGATATCCAGCCGGCAGTTGTAAACGGATTGGGGGTGGAATACCGTGATAACTTTATAGCGTTACAAAACGACACGCATGTGCTGTCGCTTTAGTTACTGTTCAAGCATTATTTCTGCGTTGGTGAAAATTCGCTCGTTATTCCCGCGAATTAAGTTCAACGGCGTGCCGACATAGCGCCCTCGTCAATGCAACTTACTGCCATTAACCCATCGAGTGGACTTGCAACGTATGCAGCTTGTTGTGTTTACCGGATTCATTTATTTCTCGTTCGTTGGACGGAACGTGATTGCGTGCAGTGAAACAGCGACGGCGTTGCGCGATGTACTCACTAAATAGCCGGGTTAGCACCTACGTTTCAGTTAGCGAGATATGTTTCCATGAAAAAGGTCATCGACATCTAAGCGTAAGATTAGATTTCGAAGCGGGATCGATTCGAAGCAGAAATAGTTCATAGGCTGAGCGTCACAATAAGAGGCGACTATCGTTCAATCACTGGCTGTAATTGCAACAAAATAAAAGAAAAGCTGCCAGCCGTCTAAACAAAGTCAAGTCGAGCGTTGTTAAGGTTCATAAATATATATTATTTCGTATGCTGTGCTTACCGTCCGGGTTGAATAAAACGAGAAAAAAGATCTTTACGGGAATTGTTGGTGGGCTATTGATCTCGGTGGCAAGCATTTATGATTAAGGGAAGCACGCCAGATGTCATTCCATGGCACGCCATTATAATCGATCTGGATACGGCAGTGAACATTTCCGAACCCCTGAAAGAAAGTAAAATGTGTTTCGCGTTTTTCTCAAACACTTGCCGTCTAGTGCGCAATGGATCTCTGCAAGCATTATAAACGCATTAGCCTGAAGGTGACAATCGACATGTTACAGCCTGGGCTCACGCGAAGTATGGTTAATCCAGAGCACATAATCGATAGGATTCGCTCCACTTTTTCTCAGCAAAAGAAGTTAGTTTCCTTTACTGCTCTTAAAATACAAATACACTTGGACCTCGATGTAACGAATTTATATATATTGAAATTGTCGGATATTTCGAAGTATCTCACTTCTCGCAACTTCATGCCTATAGGACGCATGGAACCCATAGAACCCATAGAACATATTGTATCTCAATATGTTCTATGGGTTCAGAGAGAGAGAGAGAGAAGGAGACGATGCCTGAGTGAGAGCTAGCGCCTTACGTGGGAGGTAGGTAAGATTGCGACCTTATTGTGCGCAAAACAGCTCAGGTACGCTGGGTCTAATGCAGTAGTCTGGCAGCCGTAAATAGTTCAACGTTAGAAGAAATACACGAAAGAACCCACACTTTGTCCTCATGAACTTTTTCTTTTTCCCAAGCTTTACGGGCGGCTCAAAGATTAGGAGAAACAAATATTTATTCTGCTTTTTCTTTTTTTTTTAAATGTTGTGGGCCGGCTATCCACTTCAAAACCGAAGCGTAGGTGGCGCCGCGTAAAGATTTGGAAATCGACGCCCGAAGATAAAAATATAAGAAATAAAGGGAAATCACGAGTGTGGGAATGAAAACAGCCGTATGCATGCATATATCCCTACTAAAAGATGAGTTGTTTCCATAAGCATATACTGCACGATAAGTTACACGACTGGCATAAGGATTGTGCGGGTGCGCGGTTTTATAATGAGTTCTCCGAGTGATGTTCGCGCATGAGGTCGTAAACGCACGGGCTGTATAGGCTGCGTCGCTTGCAGAGTGAGTTACTTTATAATTATACCGCTAGCCTTGTTTTCATTGATTTTTGGTGATAATGTTCACAAATGAGAGATGCATATTTTGCGAACAGTAGGATCAACAAGCAAAGAAATACGGATTATAACGCCTACGTTTAGGCTGAGAACCTTTCGTGAAAAAGAAACAACGTGCGACAAATTTCTCAACATACTGTGTGTTCTTAGAATTCCTTGTACTCTACTCTTTTGGAAGGAAAGACGAACTACGCACTTTTCGTGCGTTTTGCTTCGCTGAATAGATTTATAGCAACACTGTGCTGACAAATTGCAAACTGTCGGCATACACACACTTACGTGCAATAAACAAAAATATCGTCTTCGCATAGTCCCCACGTCAAATACTAGGCTCGGTGTAATGAAAGGTGAGGTCCAGATATGCTGTGATAACACAATCACAAAATGGGAGTGATCTTATTTGTTCCAGTTTTCCTCCCATTCTCTGCGTATAGATACGGCACCCGTGTTCACTCGTCATCGAAATGAATCCTGTCACTAACACTTGCGCGATAAACTGACACTGAACCCAAGTCTCGTCATCATAGCGCTTCCTCTAGAGCCGAGAGAGCTACACTCATGTCCGGACAGACAGGCTTCGTAATAAAAGCCGGTGCTCGGCACAAGAAAAGGCAGGGGCGTTCAAGAGGGAACTGCCTGTCCATCCATGCGTGCGGACCTGTCAGAAAGGCCGGGAATCGTGGCCACGTCTTGTTGATATATATATATATATATATATATATATATATATATATATATATATATATATATATATATTCTACCCGCCCTACGGCACCACTGCGACCTAAACCTTAGCTAATACTGCCGCATATCGCGTGCAGAGCCCAAATGCGTACGACTTAGCGGGGGAGGGATGTGAAAGGCAAAAATCCGAACGACCGTCGCGTCTCTCTGCAGCAGCAGCAACCTTGCGTGAGAATAGCCACACTTTCGCTACAATGAAGCTAACTGCCATTCCATATAGATCGTGCCTCCTCATTTTTGGGTCGAGCAGTAGAATGTCGTGGGCCAGTGATATACGCATATATAGATGGTTCGATTGTGATGTTCCCGTCGCTGTAGGACGGGCTCACAACAAAAAAATGCGTGACACTCATGTTATTTATGTTCGTTACACAGTAAGGTCGCGCAATACCAATTTTGGGATAGATCAAGCTAGCGAAACGACCATCAGCGCACTATGAGCGTGGCACGTAAGTCATGCACATGACATGTATATCATGATTTTCACGTTAACTCGTCTTATTTATGTCCATTACACAGTAACGTCGCGCCATACCAATTTCGGGGTAGATCAAGCTAGCGAAACGGCCGCCAGCGCACCATGATCGTGGCACGTAAGTCATGCTGAACATGACATGCGTGTCATGAGTTTCATATTAGCTAGTGTTATTTATGTTCGTCACACAGTCACGTCGCGCAATACCAATTTTGGTGAATATCAAGCTAGCGAAACGGCCGCCAGCGCACCATGAGCGCGGCACGTAAGTCATGCTGTACGTGACATCCTTGTCATGATTTTCATGTTAAGTCGTGTTATTTATGTTCGTCACACAGTCACGTCGCGCAATACCAATTTCGGGGTAGATCAAGCTAGCGAAACGGCCGCCAGCGCACCATGAGCGCGGCACCTAAGTCATGCTGTACACGACATGCTTGTCATGATTTTCATGTTAAGTCGTGTTAATTATGTTCGTCACACAGTCACATGGCGCAATACCGATTTCGGGGTAAATCAAGCTAGCGAAACGGCTGCCAGCTCACCATAAGCGCGGCACGTAAGTCATGCTGTACATGACATGCTTGTCATGATTTTCATGTTAAGTCGTGTTATTTATGTTCGTCACACAGTCATGTCGCGCAATACCGATTCCGGGGTAGATCAAGCTAGCGAAACGGCTGCCAGCTCACCATAAGCGCGGCACGTAAGTCATGCTGTACATGACATGCTTGTCATGATTTTCATGTTAAGTCGTGTTATTTATGTTCGTCACACAGTCATGTCGCGCAATACCGATTCCGGGGTAGATCAAGCTAGCGAAACGGCCGCCAGCGCACCATGAGCGCGGCACCTAAGTCATGCTGTACACGACATGCTTGTCATGATTTTCATGTTAAGTCGTGTTATTTATGTTCGTCACACAGTCATGTCGCGCAATACCGATTCCGGGGTAGATCAAGCTAGCGAAACGGCTGCCAGCTCACCATAAGCGCGGCACGTAAGTCATGCTGTACATGACATGCTTGTCATGATTTTCATGTTAAGTCGTGTTATTTATGTTCGTCACACAGTCATGTCGCGCAATACCGATTCCGGGGTAGATCAAGCTAGCGAAACGGCCGCCAGCGCACCATGAGCGCGGCACGTAAGTCATGCCGTACATGACATGCTTGTCATGATTTTCATGTTAAGTCGTGTTATTTATGTTCGTCACACAGTCATGTCGCGCAATACCGATTCCGGGGTAGATCAAGCTAGCGAAACGGCTGCCAGCTCACCATAAGCGCGGCACGTAAGTCATGCTGTACATGACATGCTTGTCATGATTTTCATGTTAAGTCGTGTTATTTATGTTCGTCACACAGTCATGTCGCGCAATACCGATTCCGGGGTAGATCAAGCTAGCGAAACGGCTGCCAGCTCACCATAAGCGCGGCACGTAAGTCATGCTGTACATGACATGCTTGTCATGATTTTCATGTTAAGTCGTGTTATTTATGTTCGTCACACAGTCATGTCGCGCAATACCGATTCCGGGGTAGATCAAGCTAGCGAAACGGCTGCCAGCTCACCATAAGCGCGGCACGTAAGTCATGCTGTACATGACATGCTTGTCATGATTTTCATGTTAAGTCGTGTTATTTATGTTCGTCACACAGTCATGTCGCGCAATACCGATTCCGGGGTAGATCAAGCTAGCGAAACGGCCGCCAGCGCACCATGAGCGCGGCACCTAAGTCATGCTGTACACGACATGCTTGTCATGATTTTCATGTTAAGTCGTGTTATTTATGTTCGTCACACAGTCATGTCGCGCAATACCGATTCCGGGGTAGATCAAGCTAGCGAAACGGCTGCCAGCTCACCATAAGCGCGGCACGTAAGTCATGCTGTACATGACATGCTTGTCATGATTTTCATGTTAAGTCGTGTTATTTATGTTCGTCACACAGTCATGTCGCGCAATACCGATTCCGGGGTAGATCAAGCTAGCGAAACGGCCGCCAGCGCACCATGAGCGCGGCACCTAAGTCATGCTGTACACGACATGCTTGTCATGATTTTCATGTTAAGTCGTGTTAATTATGTTCGTCACACAGTCACATGGCGCAATACCGATTTCGGGGTAAATCAAGCTAGCGAAACGGCTGCCAGCTCACCATGAGCGTGGTACATAAGTCATGCTGTACATGACATGCGTGTCATGATTTTCATGTTAACTCCTGTTATTTATGTTCGTTACACAGTAACGTCGCGCAGTACCAATGTTGGTATATATCAAGATAGCGAAACGGCCGCGAGCGCACCATGAGCGTGGCATGTATATCATGCTGTACATGACATGCGTGTCATAATTTGCACGTTAGGACCGGTCAGTTATGTTCGTCATACGCTCTTGTCACGCCGTATAAATTTTGGTATATATCAAATTAACGAAACGGCCGTAAGAGCACTAAGACTGTGGCATGTATATCATGTCGTTCATGGCATGCATGTCTTGATTTTCATGTTATGACTCGTCATTTATGTTGGTAATAAGGTCATGTTATGCCACACCAATTTTGGTACACATCCGATTAACGAAACGGCCAGGAGAGTACAAAGTCGTATGCGGATAGATAGATAGATAGATAGATAGATAGATAGATAGATAGATAGATAGATAGATAGATAGATAGATAGATAGATAGATAGATAGATAGATAGATAGATAGATAGACTCAAAGTCGCAGAAGTTCGCTAAGAAATGCTTCGCATTTAAAAAAATCGGCGCAGCAAGAGACTATAGCGTACGCGCTCTTACATTGATGTTCTTATAATACCTCCGTGCACCGATGGACGCTGTTCGAGGAAAGTGATGTGATCCAGGCGAAGCCACTTGGCAGCAGCCGAAGCGTGCGTAGGAACAGGCCTTGTAAACATGTGCAGTTGGCGTAATACAGAGCATCACGCGGAAGTACCCGTAAAGAAAACGAAATGAATAAAAAGTCACAAACATGTCAAGCTCCATCGAGGGTTTCAAGCGGAACGTGTCCTTCATTTGTTTTAGGCCGGTGGTTTTGATGGCTTAAGGAAGCTCATTGACTCTGCATGGCTGTTCAATATCACCTCTATAATGGCATCTGCCCCACCCGCTTTTTCTGTTTGGTTTTTCGTTGGACACAAGATAAAATATCTAGTTTAATACTGTTGTGAATGCTCTTCTACACAGCGCTTCCTGTCGTGAATGCAGGCAGATGAAGGAAGGTTAGTCAGATGACGATGTCCGCCTTCTTGCTCTATGCTGGGGAACGAGGACAAAATGGATGACAAATAATAAAGGCAAAGAAATTATAGAACCAGCAGGGTGGGCATAGCACAGGCACAAATTTAAAAAATACAGGTTAAAAAGTGCAGTCATTTGGACAGGAAATGTGTGAAGTCATCTTGGCTGTCACCGTTGACTCCATTTAGGTCACCTGTGCACGAAACAACGGCACCTTGTACAGCCGTCCTTATTCAAGTGCTGCCAGCAGAACACTCATCTTATCAAGGAAGACGGACAGCGTCTTTTAATACGTTCCAGCCGCACAAACTGAGGACCATATTATCACGCGTACTATACGTGTCAGGGAAGGTGTAACGCGCTGCAGCCTGATGTCCGCATTCGCTTGGTGCTTACAGTGATCCGTATGCTGTGACACAAGCAATCAGCACTGATCCTTTATATTAAAATCAGCCGATCTTATGGCTCGAAAAAGTTCAGACATTACTGAACTTTTTGCGTGGCAGTGTTCTATTCAATAGGCTATAATACTCCTATACATTCCTTTTCTGTGTGTTTTAAATATTTTCGCGCGCCTGCTCTTTGCGCTTTCCTTTGCATGTGTTTTTCCTTTTATCCCTCCACTTAATGTAGGGTAGCAAACCGGATTCTAGAATTCTGCTTGAGCTCCCTGCCTTTCTCTCATTTTATTATCTCTCTCTCTCTTATGGCTTTTTACTTGCTGCTAAGCGTAAACAGACAGTATACAACGCGCGCTTATCGCACCAGACTTCACGTAGCCTACATGAACTATAGTTCAAGTGTATAGTTTAACGAACGGACCAGCAAAATGTGCTGGGTTTGTATTCCTCCAGAATACCGACGACACGTTCTGTGGGTGTGCTACCGCGGCTCGTCGGGGTGACACACTCCGAAGTCCATCCGAGCAGTCGCATCCTGGCTCGATATCAAGACCCGGTACTAAGAGCAATCATTCTTTGAATATCACTTTCTTCATCAACAAAACAAGAGCAACAGAAAGTGATGAAACCGTCTAGACTTAAACAACTTTTTCTGCGTACTTGCCCGATTGCAAGAGTTCGGCAAGGAGATATCGATTGCGATGAGTGCAGTCTGACCTTGCGTCTTGTCACTGCGTTAAAATGCAAGCTTAAATAAAGAAACAAAATGAAGATGATCGATAACGGGTTAAGCGTATGTGGAGAGTATACGCTAAGCGTGCTGCTCAAAGTCGTCAAAATGTGCCGTGACATGCCCACTATTATTCCGAAAACTGACCACTAGATCATGCATGCATCACGCACGTCTTTTTAGAAGAGCTGCGTCCATGCGAATGTATGTTGACATGGCTTTTTCGCAAACGCTGTATCCGAAAACACACGATATTTTGCACTTTTATCCGTTATGCTCGTGTATGCACACCGAAATAAGTCTCCGGTCGCAAACACACGACCGACACGCATCAATATGAGTCCAAATGAGTGTAAATCACCACACGTGGCGGCCATGCAGCTATCTGAAAGTTAGGTGAAGATATAAACAAAGGAAAAAAAGGAAATAAACGTGGACTTGGGGAGAAGAAGACATCTCACAAAGATAAACTAGATCATGCGTGCATCACGATCGACCAAGCGAGATTCGCACAGTCTGTGGATCACGCGACGACTGGACATAATCAATTTCATGAAGAGTTTCGAATGCGTAGATCTTGATGTCTCTTGTCAACCCGTTTAGCTTATGCATCTGCGTAGCTAGTCTTGGTAACGTTAAGTGGGAAACACTGCAGACGAATGGGCCTCCAGCGCCCACTTTCTACAACAGGTCGATCGCGACGATGACCATTCCGGAACGAATTGGAAGTGGAGAAGAGTATGGAGAGGGGAAGGGTAGAGGGTGAGTGGAGAGGGGAAGGGGAGAGGGTAGATGACAGGGGGAATGGTGAGCGGGAGTGGAGAGGAGGTGTGTGGACAGGGTATGCGCATGCGCAGTAAGTGTGGTCACGCCGCACACCACCACCAGATTGAGCTCCGCCTTAAGGTACTTCGCATCTAAAAGGAGGAGGCGGCCGCAGAAAGCGCGTATGCGCTACAGAAGGAAAGAAACAGGTGAAAGAAAAAGATGGAAGGAAAAGTCAATCTCCGTTCTCCAGGTGGTGGCGCTTGCTTGCCATTACAAGTAAAACCTACATTTTCTAAGGAAGGTCGTCCCGCTACGCTCTTCCATCAGGCTTTTCACCGCTATTGCGAAGCTGCCCTAATGTTCTTATTTTCAGCCGTCAAGATGATAACATGCAGCCGTTTCGATATGGCCGTATTTTGCTTCTTTTGGTAGTTTACTTATGAAAGAGATGTTCTTACGCCTTTGGTACTTTGACTCTATGAATTTCGGTACATTTCCCAAAATCTAACTTCGCCATTTATTGTACGTTGGTGCCTTCGCGCTCTTTCTAAAGATTGCTCATAATTGTACATTTCTACAACTCTATTAGGCCTCTTACACACCAATACCTCATGTTGAAGTGGGGGACCTGCCATCAGCTGAGATAACTATCGCATGAGCAGTCTGAAATCGTCCTAGAACAGCAAGCTCGCAATCACAAAAGACAGGTTTTGTGAATATTCTTGTTGCTAAGGGATAACAACAGGAATGTGCGATGTTGAAACTTCCACAACGACGCGTGCAGTGCTATTTCTATCTCGTCATCTGAATTTTAAAGCTCATGTTTGTATTTCTCGCAGTTTATATGCTAGTTGTCGAAATGTAGTGCAAAATCGACGCGTACAAATGAGCTAGACCTTATTGTAGCTAAGTTTGTATATGAGGCTATGTTTACCTATTCTGCGCTCCTAACCTATTCGTTGTCCCACCATTCAAGAGGCCTCGCGTAAACCGAATATTGTAGCGAAGAAAGAGCGAGACGCACAGCCGACCGCTTTACCTGGTGGACTGACGCCTCTAGCGCAGGCGTCTGCAATGAGATTTCAGTATACAATATACCGCGTGACCGCCCGAATATTGCGAGCGGGCGAGTTTTGTTTGCCACGGCATTGTTTTTACGTGGCGCACCGACCTCCTATTGTTCCTTTGTACTGAATCGAAGCGCGTGGTGACGCTAACGGAAATTAGCAGACGGAGGTGTGCTGTACCAGCCAGCCTCCTGTGTAGAACACTCATTCTCCGTCATACAATATAGCGAAATGAGTCTGTACCATAGTTCGGGTAGTTCAATAACCGGTAGGATTGCCCACAACACTATGTAGTTTCGTTGGTCCATTTGCGTCAGGCATCAGAGAAAGGACGAATCAATGGAAGCAATAATAGGATCAATGTGTGAGATGAATATGCGAAGTCCAGCTCTAGTGATAAATTGCCAAGTCAGTGAAGCCGCAATGACACAGTCATTGCTCGTGTAGCAAAGCTCCAACTGCTGCATATATTTATGTTTCCGAGTGCAAATACCGACTTCAAAGCTCTTTTTTACGTCTCAGCTGTTATGCTCGAGGTCAGCTATGCGTCGTAGATAGAAAATTATCATCATCACGAACTGGCACGTGCTTTCTTCTTCATTGTCGTCTTTTTCTTCCTCTTCTGCTTTGGGTAGTGCAAAGCACAGAATTGTTTGTTTTCGAATACATGTGCACCAAGGAGCTTTTTTTGAGGACGCGGGGCTTATCAACGTCTGGTGCAACCCCCTGCTAGCGAAGCAGGACATGCTCAGTCGTAACACCTGCCGGCTAACACTTGCCGGCCAGCTCCACTTGTTACAACATCATCACTATCACCAGTACCACCAGGAGGCACAGAACAGAAGTGAGACAAGATGGACATTACCTAAAAAATACGGTTGATCCCTCCGTTATAGGAATCGGAATAACACGAAACTAAAGCGTGCCCTTACAGAAGTAACTGAATGCTTACTGTACATTGATATAAGAGAGTTTGCACAATGTATATTGATGTCTGGCAGCTACTGGCGCTGTTTAACGTGCATGCACCCGCTTTGATGATTGGTGGTACATCTCCATCCCGACGACTAACGTCCATGTTAAATGATTCAACAAACCCTTGTGGTAGCTGTAGTAGTTAACGGTGAAAGCGTCATCAGAGAACGAGGTATGATAGCCAGAAGAGCGTCGCATATTGGACGCAGAACTTGGTCGCCGTCCCGCGGCATGTTAAAATGTGATTGAACACCACGGCCGGACTAGAGAAACGCAAAGCGCGTCGTGCCGCCCCGGTATCCCGGCCGCGATTTTAGGGGCGAAGCTCCTTATAGCGGCACCCGTTCGTCCCTCGTAGCGTAGTATGTAACCAGTCTTACGCTTTGACCTGCAAGGTGGTGCCGGTGGGAGATTTTTCCTGTGCGTTGTTGAACAATAAAAAATTCGCAGCGTTAGCTAAAAGCCGACTTCTTCTGTCTCTCATTCCCATTAGCAGCCATTCTTTACCTCCAAGGTAGTGCCTGGTGAGATTTCTCCTGTGCGTGATTAAACAATAAAAATTTTGTTCTAAACGCCGTTGATTGATGAAATAAACCAACAAAAGACGCCAGATGTTTTGTAAAAGCAAAACGAAAGAACGCCAGATGTTTCTAAAGCAAAACGAAAAGACGCCAGCTGCTCAACGAAAGACGCCAGATGTTTTCTAAGCAATGGTTTTCTAAACAATGAAAATTCACAGCGTACATGTAAAATTAAAGTGCGCTGCAAGTCGTCATAACTCATCGAACCTTTATTATAAACGCGCCCGATCTCACGTCGGTGATGATGTACTGGGCAGAATTCACGGAAGATTCACGGTTTACCGATGAACCTCCGCAGCTTCGCGCACTCATCATCATTCACTCCGTGGATATGCTGTGATTTTTTCTCGGGGCGAGCGCGTGAGCATGGAACGCGGTGTTACAGCCAGGTGAGGCAGGCCCGCGTCGCAGAGCTATTTTTGGTTTGTATTGGCGTGATGCTGAGCGAGGCCGACGCTTTTAGGACGCTTGGGCAAAGGTCGCCACCTCGCGGTGTGTTAAGGCATTGACAAAATTCAACTTCTATTGAAAACGCGCCGAATGGGACCGACGCGTAACGCGTTGCAGGTGCTAGTCGCGGAGGCCACAGCAATGACGAATTACTTTACCTTACCACTCCCAGAGGTCAACACCACCCAGCCGACCGGGAGAATGGTAGATATAAAAGGCGCGTTCGTAAAGCCTCCGGAGTCTGTGACCGTGGCGCAGGTGTTCTGAATGTTAAGGTAATTCTAATGTGATGAAGTATGTAGTGTGTAGTTCACAGCTATAACGGGTCATATTTCCATGAATTAAAGAAAAAAAATGTGACCGTGGCGCAGTGGATAGCGTGCCCGGCATCTGCTGTTGCGGACCGAGCAGTCGTGGGTTCGATGCCCGTTGACGGTACCTTTTTTTCTTTACCATCTGATTGTGTATATTTTTTCGACGTCATTTCCGTGACGGAAATACGTCACTGAAGTCTTGGTGGGCCCCGGCATAAAAGACCTTCGTGTTAAAAAGAATGAAGGCGACAACATGGAAGCTAAGCTCGCTCCTAAACTGTTGTATTGTGTGACACCAATATTTGCTAGCTTCTACGTTCGGGTCGATTGACCGGGGCCACAAGCAGACCACGCGACGGGGAAGTGTCCTCTTCTGGTGGCACCCATCTTTCTTTCCCGCGTGGCTGGCGGCGCCATCATGTTGACGCAGCGGAGGCTAAGTGAAAACGACGGGGTCCCACGGTATACGACACGACACGCACGAATGCTGAGGCATTCCACGCGCACACACGATCGGCAACGGTGGCGGCGGACGTGCGATACGGCGCATCGATCGCGGCCGTGGCGGCTCCTGCTGCTTCTGGCTGCGGAGGCGATGTCGAGGACGGGCCATGACGATGGACGCGCAACGGGAATCCACAATGCGAACCCCTCGCCCACTGCACACACGTAGCGTCCCGTTGCCAGCGCGCTGTCTGTCGAGGAGGAGGCTCACGCGAGGTCCATACTGACACGGCACACGTGCAGGGAGCCTCGGGGCAATTCTCCTCGCTCCGTTCTCTAAGTGACCGCCATTATGCGGACTGCGGCCCCGAAACCATCCCGCACCAACCCCTTCTTCCCCACCCTGGAGCCACTCGAGGCGCACGCTAGGAGCAGTGCTCTGCCGCCATTTCTCTTTCATTATATCCGCAGCGGTGCGCGTGGCTTTATGGTTTCGGGCCGCTTATCGCGTGCTCGCTCGTGTCGGCTGCTGTCCCGAAAACGGCCGTCGAAACGGCTTCCCTTCCTCCCATCGAAAAAGGAAACAGCCTGGTCCGGGCTACGGTGGTCGTCTCTCGTCCCGTATGTTTCATTGTGCGCTCCCTGTCCGCTCTATGATGACCGCGCACGCACGATCGTGTGCTTTGCTTTTGTACGGGCCACCTTTAGCTGCGCGCATTCGGTTTCTATATTTTTCGTCTACACTGTGCTGAAAGGAGAATTGTATCCCGAGAAAAGAAAGAGAGGGAAAGACGCTCCCAATTCGGTTACAAAGACGAAAAACAGTTGCTTCTCGCAAGCAGACGGTACCTCTCCGTGACGCAGTGGACAATCGTCCTTCCTGCGTGCCTTGAGTGCGATCCTAGCTGGCCAGAAATGACCATTCGTTCTGTGTGTAGCGCTTTCCGCACGCCCACTCTCCGTCATCTCGGTTTCACGTTGTGTTTCTTTTACCCTTGATGCATACGCGTCAGCTCTTGACCCGTTATTTCGCTGTGCGGACCTCTTATGGCATTAATGTCGCGTTTTCCCTTCATCCTCAATCGCATTTCAGGTTTGATTCAAGCATTTTGCCACTTTTTGTTCTTCAATTTCCTCTTTTGTGCGCACAATGCGAAACGCACGATGCACACAGACAGAGACGGAAGCGTACTTTTATTCAGTCCTCTGTTACGGGCGTCCTTTCTTTCTCGAATCTCTAGAGTAAAACCAGGCCGCTCGTGAACTCGCAGCATAAAACCGGTCATGTGGCATACTGCAGAGGCAAGCTAGAAGGTCGTTAAACACGTAATAAAGTAAGCCGTGCTCGCTTGGTTTCGCAACCACGTACATGGTGAACTACCACTCGCGGCTATTTTTGCAAGAGTAAGTGGCCGCAGTCTGAAAGCCAGCTTCGCAGTTCTTTCTTCATGCGTGTCCTTTGACCGGCTGTAGGCATGTGCTAACGGCTCTTTTATTATGTGGGCGTCCTTGAAGTGCATCACGAATTATGATGTGCTCCGCAATCACTGCGTTCGCAATGACGCTGACAGAAAAAAAAATGTTCGGCAGCATGCTACACTATCTGTCACACTTGAAGGCAAAAACGTACCGCACGCATGGTAATGTCTGAAGTCATGCAGTCGGGGACCAGACTTATTGCATGACATAACGAGCCACAGTGCTAGAGAAACGCATTAAATTGCTTTCACGTTTTCAGTCAATTAATTGCATTGTGCATTGCAAGTGCTATGACGCTCTGACCGTGTGCACTCATCACTCGTATGTGCATTTTCGTCGCAAAGCAATAACTTTTGGGTTATCTCCAACTTGCTTAGTTGCAGCTGTATTTATTTATTCTTGATGCAGCGCTAAAAGACAGACTGTCTTTTAGCGTGCATCAAGAATGCATTTGTACCAACTAGCCCAACTTTCTATTCTGTTGTTTTTATTTACTTGACACCGATTCCAACAGCCAGGCCAGAACTGTGTTTCGTTGTTGCAGGCAGATAACGTCTGCTTCTCAAGCTGTGACAGTTCGTTTATTTTTTTTGTTGTTGTTGTTGTTTTGGCAACGCAGACTTGTCTAAAGCAAGAGCGCGGTAAAGTCCGGCTATCCGCGGAACTTTTCGTGAACAATATTTACAGTGTTTTTTGAACTTTCAGTGGAAGCAGTTTACTTAAAACCATTTTGCTAAAAGGAAAGTACAAAATTACCGTCGCAAGCTCACCACTGCGTCACTTAAAAAACTTAGAGATGCAACGCAGCGGCTACGATAGTACACTCTTAATCAGGTCCCGCTTAAAGTGATAGATATAGTCAGGAAACCAGACATCAGGTTTCCTGGATATAGCCAGCACTTAAACAGGACCTAGTTAAGAGTGTATGGCAGTGTGAAGCGGGAAAGAGCCAACCGTGGTAGCGCGAGTGACGCCTTGTTGAACTAGTGAGGGAGTATTGAGCGAGTTTCGGTTTTGAGAGTTGACCGACAGGCGCGGCTTATTTCGTTCAGGACGCCTGAGTCACCGTTGGCTGTTGGGGATTAGCAAGCGCCACGAGAGCCCGGCATAGCGTATCGACGAGGATTGAAGCCCCCCTTCTCTTCGCACGAGGGGGCGTGCGCGGTGCATTGCAGAGGGAACCATCCAGGACTTTGCCTGACTATTTACCTATGGGAAGTGCGCGAACCACAAATAAAACAGAAACGTCACGGCAATGATTCGCTGAAGCGAGGGGTTCTAATACCGTCGACTGCTTGTATTAGGTTGTGCGTGGCAGTGACGTTTGTGTGTTTTACTGCTGCTGCTGCTGTATCTTCAGTTGCCAGCTTAAGAGAGGAGGAAGACATAGAAATTGAGGATGATGGGGCCAACTTGTAAGTGACAGCTAGAACAACGTTCAAAAAACACTACTTTCCCGATTTCCGATTCTGCTTATGACAATATTCCAACATGCCGCCGCCTTTTTTCTGTTCTGTATGTTGACTTATACCTTTTGAATGAAGAGGACCTTTCCTCTCGTGTATGACGCAGAAGCCATCGTAGTAAACTGATGCCCGCCCTTGGTACAGGATGAGCTTTGAGAGCTATGAAGTGATAGATTTTGTATGATCAGCTGTACTCAAATTATTAGGATATCTTACTTTCCCTAATGTTAATCTCAAAACATAAGGAAAACTGGTTAATTTTGCTATGATAATCAAGCAGCAGGTGTTTGCAAATTTCCGTTAAAATAATGCAGGTCTAAAATTGCAGACAACCAATGCACGAAGGAACATACTTTATTAAGACATCAAACACTCATGACGACTGTATGTACGTTTGTATTTCACTTATTTAGCAATACAAGCATCTTTATAAAGTGACCTTTCGCAGAATGTGCACGAGTTTTGGAGGTCGACAGGCTAATAAAATTATGGCTACAATCCACGTTGTGAACGTTGTTGGACTGCGAAGCTGTAAACGACACCTAGAACCATTACTCATTGCGACGTCGCTTGAATGGTCGTTCGCATTAGAATCGTAAAAGAGGAAGATTGGCGTCTGAGCTTCACCGGGACCGATGGCCAAGAAGTGCGTCTGATTTTGCAGACCAGCCATGCATCGTACACAACCGTCTGACTAGACGCGCTGATAGCCATGACGCATTACTTTGGGTCATCACAGTCGTGAACGTCAAATACTCTCTCGACCTCGTCTTCGTCTATCTTCCCTTCGTCCGGGAGATGTTCGAAAGTCTGTAGGTGGAAGCGAATGTTGTTGAACTTGTCGAGCAGACTCCGGAGAAGAACGTCTATTAAACTTAGAATCTGCACCCTTGAAACGGTTGACGGAATTGTACCTTCTTCGCTTACACTGAGCCGCGGCCGAACTCGAGAGGCGCGTGGGCGTTCCTCCTTACAACCTTTCGCCATCGCTCCGGACACAATGGGAGCGTTTCTCCACGGTGCAGCGGCTAGGGAGCCTTCATGTGCGCGCGTCCGTGCCTCCGTGAACTCTGTGTTTTGGCGGGCGGCGGCAAGTGGTGGGACAAAGGCGGACACCCCCCTAAACGACGGAGGCACGGAGGCGCCCATATGAAGGCTCCCTAGCAGCGGCTAAGGTTCCTAGATAAAAAAATCATAGCATATCCACGGAGTGAATGATGATGAGTGGGCGAAGCTGCGGAGGTTCATCGGTAAACCGTGAATCTTCCGTGAATTTTGCCCAGTACGTCATCACCGACGTGAGATCGGGCGCGTTTACACTAAAGGTTCGATGAGAGTTATGACGACTTGCAGCTCACTTTAATTTTACATGTACGCTGTGAATTTTCATTGTTTAGAAAACCATTGCTTTAGAAAACATCTGGCGTCTTTCGTTAAGCAGCTGGTGTCTTTTCGTTTTGCTTTAGAAACATCTGGCGTTCTTTCGTTTTGCTTTTAGAAAACATCTGGCGTCTTTCGTTGGTTTATTTCATCAATCAACGGCGTCTTGAACAAAATTTTTATTGTTTAATCACGCACAGGAGAAATCTCACCAGGCACTACCTTGGAGGTAAACAATGGCTGCTAATGGGAATGAGAGACAGAAGAAGTCGGCTTTTAGCTAACACTTACACTTCTACTTCTACTAACGTTTCCTACTGGAACATGCCAATGGCTGCTAATGGGGAATGAGAGACAGAAGAATTCGGCTTTTAGTTAACGCGCACGCTGCGAATTTTTTATTGTTCAACAACGCACAGGAAAAATCTCCCACCGGCACCACCTTGGAGGTCAAGATCTGGTACTAGCGTTACGACTGCTTAGGCACTACGACTACTACGACTACGAGGGACGAACGGGTACCGCCTTAAGGAGCTTCGTCCCTAAAAAGCTTGTTTTATCTAGGGACCTTAGCAGCGGCAGGGTCACAGCGACACCACAGGGGTGCGGCGGGAAGGGGAAATAGCTGAACGCTGCGACACTGCCGTTGTTAACAAAACAACTTTTTTTTCTTTCTCTATGACAAAGCTGGTTCTGGGAAGGTTGGTTGCTAAAGGGCCACTAAACCACCCTCAGACGCTCGCTTGCTCCTCTCCGTGCGTTTGCTCTGTCGACAACAGCCGCCGTGACGTCACCTGTCTTATTAGGTGACGTCGCGAGCAAGAGACGCTGTCAGTGGGCAAACAAGAGCCTGTTTTCTGCGATCAGATGCGCGCGCTTCGTGCGTTTCCATCTCGGACGCTGAGGAAGGGCACTCGGAGAGGTGGATAGACGAGCCGACGAACTCAGCCTAGCGAAGGAAAGAGCGAAATGAGAAAGCGCGTGCAACTCCGCCAGCGTTCGCTGTAGTCTCGTGCACAACTGCGACGACACAAAATTTCGACCTCCGTTTGGTTTAGGGGCCCTTCAAAGGGCCCCTAAACCACGCAGAGGTCGAAATTTAGTTGTGGCGTTGCAGTTGTGCACGAGGGAACAGGACGCTTCTTGCTCTACTGTGAGAGTCTTGAATTCGATGCACAGCCGCTCCTTTATCAACGAAGTGACGCCGATTTCACCTGTTGAGTGGCTATACATGTTTCTGGAATGTTGAGCGACAAGGGAGCTTAAAGAGATTTCTGGACCTTGCATGCTCATACCCTTTGATGGAGCATGCCTTCCAAACTACACATTCACTTAGAATGACTTAGAATGGCTTCTTCGTCGAGAAACTGCGGACTTGGTTTCTAACGAACTCAGCAGTCTTGTCACCTTGCGCAGCACCACTGAGCACCTTCATAAAGCAGGCAATGTCCGTATTATTTTCATAAAACTGTGCGCGCTCCTCAGCCTCATCCACTTTTTCTTGAAGGACCTGCAGTGCTCCTTTCATACGAGCGATCTTCGCTTGGAAGCAGCGCGTTTTTTTTTAGCTTCTTTTGTCAGTTTAACAAGGTCGAATGTAGATTGACATGATGCATCTGAAAATGATGCAATTTCCACACACGTTTCATTCCCTAGTAAGGAGTTGGCGTCGTGGCTTCACTGCTGTCACTTTACGAGCCGTTTTGGCTAATGACAGGCCTGTCTTTTGAAGCAGCATTGCCCGAGCACTCGGCACGCGACTGCACATTATCGACTTCTATTTCCAAGCGTGGCCGCTTATTCCTCGGAGCAGGCGTGCTCCTCGTGCTCATGTAGCTTGGATTACCGGGGAACACTGTCGGCACAGCCATTGGAAAAAGTGTCCTCAACTTCTCAGTCTTCTTGTAGTCCTGCTCCATAAAATGCAAGGCGCACACCAGGGACCTGTCGTTCACTGCCATACTGTTCCCTACCCGCCGGGTCCTTCACGGGAAATGTTTCGCAACCATGCTGCCCTGCGTTCTTCGTTACTGGGAAACTTGTGGTAGCGTATTTGCTGGTCCTTCGATGCATTCGTGGAACACAACGGCACACAACAGTTGCGCAGCATTTTGCCTAACGCATAAAATATCACACATGAGCAAACTGTCTTGAGTGACACTCAGTGCGAGCGATTCACGTGGAGAAAAACAACCACTATCTCGACCTACCCACTGAACGCGCACTCCTTCCCGCCCGCGCGTCGCGTGGATCCCTCTCCTACTACTCCGCCCTCCTGGCGAAGTGCGGCGAAAACTGTCAACTCCGCTTCCACGCTCTCGCCCATTGCCTGCGCCGCGACGCGGCAGGCCGCACCGTGTGTTTTTCATCGAGCGGCCGTGCCAGTACAATAAAGATGGATATAATGAGTACCATGGTACGGCCAACAAAATACCTGTCTGACTTGTATGTACTACAGTGGGTCAGTGCGGGCGCTTCTGAAAAATTATTGTCGTGGCCACTTCGCCTACGCTGTGCGAAGAATTTATATGGGCGGATAGCGAGGGACGACCGAAAGTGAAATCGTCGAAATGCTGCAAAGGCCGGCACGACCGCTGTCTATTTCGGGCAGCATGTTTCATCACTTTCTGATTTTGTTTCTTTTTCGGGGGTCGATCACTCAGCGCTGGAAATACTCGACCTAGCCTCGACAATGAACGACAGAACTTGCGAAACCAGGAAACTGGCCGGTTATTGTTCGTTCAATGACTGCTTTTTCCAATAGTACAATCAATGTTAAGTGGTCTAAATGTCACGTTACTGAACGGATACGCTTAGGGCTTCAGGGAATCGATGGCTGACACAGACGAACGCACGCACGCACGCACGTAGGCGCACTACATACGCACACGTGAGACCCACACATATTAAGGCACGCAAACGGGCGCGCGCCCACGCGCCCACAATAATAGCTAGCTTGCGCTGCAATGCCACCATAGTGTCAGACGGCGCACTATTGCAAATGTTAATTTGTTACCGTACCTGCACAGAAATGAGTAATATGCATGTGCTCTATATTTTAGCCCTCTAGGACCAAGTATAGAGCTTTGACCATTTTGATGCAGCACATTGAGTGTATTGATAGAAACATCTGAATTCATGGTGTTTCATGGTGCTGAATAGCCGGTATAAGATAAACAAATATCAGAGCTGGTGCTCTATGCGTATTGTAGTGTAAGGACAAATCAAGGGTGCAAGCAAGTGACCCTCAAAGATTAAAAAAAAAAGGTAGCGTCGCACTAGGGCCACAGACTTTGACTATCTGCGACGTCATGATGACGTTATATTGTGACGCCATCACGTGATGCTTTCTTGCACCACTCGTGTTAACGCCACCGACGGGGGACGCCGCCAATTTTCGCGTTTATGAGGCATCTAAAGCTTGCGCCTTAATAACGATTACTCGTAGTGATATCTGTGAAGTTCCAGCATATCCGTGTCGAATCTATAGTTTATATCATTCGTTCACACCTCGACCCGCGTCCAGCCGATGAAAAGCATTCGAGATCATTCAAGTCTGGCTGTGCTTTCAGCATGCTTTGCGGAGGCGTGAAGACACAAGAGGATTTAGAACGCACCACATGCTGTAAATAAGTTAGATTGGCTACAATACTGCCACGTGCGTTTCTTTATCACTTTTGCTGTATTCGGTTTTCGGCCACAAAGACTGTCAGCAACGCTCAGCGCGAACCGCGCCTCATTGTTCGAGAAGCTTCGCGATCATTGTAGATCGTTTTGTTAAGATTGCGCGCAAGACGCGCACACTCAAGCTTATTCGAGAATTTGCACGACAGCCAGCGATAACGCTGGAATATTCGACGGCACATATTTAAATGGCGACGCGCTTCACCGCTTGTCAGTTGATCGACGGTCGACGCTCTGTTCGCCGCTATCAGTGCATACAGTGTGTATTGCTGTAGATTACCTTTCCGTTGCTCGGCCACAAGTTCCTCCAAATAAAGACTTTCATCTCGGACACGTCGCCTGCGGTCTTCGTCCACGTCACGACCCCGTGACATCCGGCGGAGGTGCTTTTCCTTCATGTTCCGGACGCCCCCGCCAAGCCGTGAATCCAGTCCAAGTCGCAAAGACGTCGGCGCCAACCCTGACCAGCGAGCCAGCCGCAGACAGCGAGGTCTAGCACCAGAGTACGGGCTTCTACCTGATAAGATCCGGAAGACACAGGCCATGACCACGACGGCGGCAACGATGACAGCCCCTGTGCCATCGCCCACGGCAGTCGTACTACAACAACGCAGGGAGCCACCAACGTTCCGCGGATCGTCACTTGAAGACCCGGAAAGCTGGCTAGAAGCGTACGACCGCGTCGCCGTCTTCAATAAATGGACCAGTGAGGACAAGCTACGGCACATATACTTCGCCTTGGAAGACGCCGCGCGGACCTGGTTCGAGAACCAAGAGCGAACCCTGACAACGTGGGACATTTTTCGCACCAGGTTCCTCGCCACATTTACAAGCGTCGTCCGCAAGGAGAGGGCCGAAGATCTACTGGAAACCCGTGTCCAGCTCCCAAACGAAAACGTGGTGCTCATTCACAGAAAAAATGACCAGACTCTTCCGCCACACCGACCCCGAAATGCCGGAAGACAAGAAAGTTCGCTTCCTCATGCGAGGAGTAAAGCAGGAGCTGTTCGCCGGTCTGATGCAGAACCCACCGTGTACTGTCCAGGAACTCATCTTCGAAGCGACGACGATTGAAAAGACGCTGGAGATGCGCACCCGACAATTAAATCGCTGCTCGACGCCAGCGTACGCAGACGTTCAACCACTCTGCTCCGACGACATGCGTGAAACGATCCGAGCCATCGTGCGAGAGGAGCTGCGAAAGCTCGCACCTTTGGCACTGCCCGAAGTGACGTCGATTGCTGACGTTGTACGCGAGGAGGTCCAACAGTCACTGGGTGTTCCTCAGCCGGCACCGCCGCAGCTCCAAGCAGTGAGCTATACTGCTGCAGCCCGACGCAACGCCCCCCCTCCTCGCCCACGTCAAGACGCCGCACCGCCACAGCAGTTCCGCCACCAGGCACCACCGCCGCCATCACCGACGTCATACCGCCCGCCAGCCGGCCAGCGATACACGCCGAGAAAGACCGACGTTTGGCGCGCCCCTGACAACCGCCCGCTCTGCTACCACTGCGGGGAGGCCGGCCACACGTACCGCCGCTGTCAGTACCGACAGATGTGGCTTCGAGGATTCGCCGTCAACGCGCCGCGCCCGCAGCCAGGCGAACGGCCTCGCGACATCGACGACTACCTCACCGGAATACAGTGGCAAGAACGACGACCTTTCCGCTCGCCTTCCCCGGGCCGCTACACCGCCGGCAGTACACTGGCCCAAATCGAGGGCCGGTCGCCTAGCCCGTATCCGGGAAACTAAGGGCAGCAACCGATGGAGGTGCGGTTGCTGTACGACGAAATGCCGAAGATCCTCCGCGGCGGCCCCCGACGACAACGCGACGAGACCTGCAGAACATGACGCGAAGCAGACGAAGCCCTGCCGGCGAAACCTCGTGGACCGAAGAAGGCCCGACGACGCAACATGGAAGCAGCGGAACACACCGACGCAGCCGTGACCCGACGCCGCGCCCCAACCGCAACGCAAGACGACGAACTAGCGACCTTGACGTTCTCATTAATGGCCACAACGTCACCGCTCTTGTCGACATTAGGGCCGACTATTCCCTCGTCAGTGGGCCATTCGCCACCAAGCTGAAGAAAGTACAGACCGCTTGGAGTGGACCTGAATTCCGGACAGCTGGAGGACACGTGATAACGCCGATTGGTGTCTGCACGGCGAGAGTCACCATCAATAACCGGACTTATCCTGCGAGCTTTGTAATCCTACAAAACTGCTCCAGGGATGTAATACTTGGAATGGACTTCCTAAGTGAACACGGCGCCGTCATCGACCTGAGGTCTGAGTCGATAACGCTGACCTCAGATAAAGCGCTCCCGCCCCGCGCGACGCCAGGGAACCATGCATTGAATGTGATAGAAGAGCAGGTGACTATTCCGCCGCGTTCCAGCGTCATTATTTCCGTCGGCACCGAAAAACCTGCGTATCTTGAAGGCGTCATCGAGGGCGATCAGCAACTACTCCTGAACCGTCAAATTTGCGTCGCACGAGGTATAGCCGAGCTGCGTGACGGTAAAGCAGAGGTAGTGCTGACGAACTTCAGCCACGAGTATAGGCACCTCAACATTGGTACGACGGTCGCCTACATCGAAGAATGTGTAGCCGCCAGCGATGCTTTCACCCTCTTCGATGCTGCCGAACCTGCTTCGACGAGTCGAGGTCCCGAACCAGATTTCGACGTCAACCCGAGCCTTCCGAAGGTCAAGCAAGACCAGCTCAAAACCATGCTCCTACAATACAAGGACTGCTTTTCATCGTCGCCCAGACTTCAGCACACACCGATCGCAAGACATCGCATCATAACAGAAGAAAGTACCAGGCCACTTCGTCAGAGCCCGTACAGAGTTTCGACGCGAGAACGTGAGGCCATAAAGAAACAAGTCGACGAAATGCTACGCGACGACATCATCCAGCCTTCAAAGAGTCCGTGGGCGTCACCGGTGGTGTTAGTGAAGAAGAAGGATGGGACCCTACGTTTCTGCGTCGATTATCGTCGCCTGAACAAAATCACGAAAAAGGACGTGTACCCTCTCCCACGTATAGACGACGCCCTAGATCGACTCTACAACGCAAAGTACTTTTCTTCGATGGACCTCAAGACCGGCTGCTGGCAAATCGAAGTCGACGAGAGAGAACGAGAAAAGACTGCCTTCATAACACCGGACGGCCTGTTCGAGTTCAAGGTCATGCCCTTTGGTCTTTGCTCGGCACCTGCAACTTTCCAACGAGTCATGGATCCTGTATTGCTGGCTTGAAGTGGCAGACTTGCCTTGTTTACTTAGACGACGTCGTTGTGTTTTTCTCGAACTTCGACGAACACCTCCAGAGACTTCAATCCGTACTTCAAGCAATCGAGAACTCCGGGCTCACCCTGAAGCCAGAAAAGTGCCGCTTCGCGTACCAGGAGCTCTTGTTTTTGGGTCACGTAATCAGCAAGTCTGGAGTGCTCCCAGACCAACAGAAGACAGCTGTCATCGCCGCTTTCCCGCCACCCACCGACATAAAGGCCGTGCGCCAATTTATCGGCTTGTGCGCCTATTACAGACGCTTTGTCAAAGACTTTTCACGGATAGCCGAGCCACTAACGCAGCTCACGAAGACCGACGTCGAATTCAGGTGGCAAACAGCGCAAGTCGAAGCATTTCATGAACTCAAACGACGCCTGCAGACACCTCCGATACTTGCGCATTTCGACGAATACGGCGATACGGAGATTCACACCGATGCAAGCAGCGTAGGACTCGGCGCCGTCCTTGTGCAGCGGACGGGTGGACTGGAAAGGGATATCAGTTATGCTAGCCGGTCGCTGTCTAAGGCAGAGGCCAACTATTCCACAACAGAAAAGGAGTGCCTTGCCATCATCTGGGCTACATCAAAGTTTCGCCCCTACATCTACGGCAGGCCCTTCATAGTTGTGAGCGACCATCACGCCTTGTGTTGGCTAGCTAATTTGAAGGACCCTTCAGGTCGCCTCGCACAGTGGAGCCTAAGACTTCAAGAGTTTGACATTACCGTCGTGTACAAGTCCGGAAGGAAACACTCCGACGCCGACTGCCTGTCTCGTGCCCCCGTCGACCCACCACCGCCCGACGACCCGGATGATGACAGCTTCTTGGGAGCCATAAGTGCCGACGACTTCGCCGAACGACAGCGAGCCGACCCGGAACTGAAGGGCCTTGTGGATTACCTAGAGGGCACGACCACCGTTGTTCCGACGGTATTCACGCGGGGACTGACGTCGTTTTTCTTGCGCAACGGTGTTCTCCTAAAGAAGAACTTCTCACCGCTTCGAGCCGATTGCCTTCTCGTGGTACCCTCGACATAGCGGCCAGAGGTCCTCCAGGCTCTCCACGACGACCCGACGTCTGGACACCTGGGTGTTTCTCGCACGCTAGCAAGAATACAGGAGAAGTACTACTGGCCGCGCCTTTCCGCCGACGTCACCCGTTACGTAAAGACCTGCCGGGACTGTCAGCGACGCAGGACACTGCCCACTAGGCCAGCCGGACTTCTGCAGCCTATCGAGCCACCTCGACGGCCGTTCCAGCAAATCGGGATGGACTTACTGGGGCCGTTCCCGACGTCCAATACCGGAAACAAGTGGATCGTCGTGGTAACTGACTACCTCACCCGCTACGCCGAGACAAAGGCCTACCCAAAGGCAGTGCCGCCGAGGTAGCCAAGTTCTTCGTGGAGCACATCGTCTTGCGTCATGGCGCCCCAGAGGTCCTCATCACAGACAGAGGTACCGCCTTTACTGCGGACCTAACTCAGGCGATCTTCAAATACAGCGAGACGAGCCACCGCCGCACCACCGCCTACCACCCGCAGACCAATGGCCTCACCGAGCGTCTAAATAAGACCATCGCCGACATGCTGGCCATGTACGTCGACGTCGAACACAAGACATGGGGCGCCATCCTTCCGTACGTGACCTTCGCGTACAACACGGCCGTACAAGAAACGACACAGATGACGCCATACAAGTTGGTCTACGGACGGAGCCCGGCAACGACGCTCGACGCCATGTTACCAAACGTGACCGACGAGGAAAACATCGACGTGACCACCTACCTACAGCGCGCCGAAGAAGCACGACAGCTCGCCCGCCTACGGATTAAGAACCAGCAGACGACTGACAGCCGCCGCTACAACCTGCGACGACGCCGCATGGAATACCAACCCGGTGACCGTGTATGGGTATGGACGCCAATACGCCGACGGGGACTTAGTGAGAAGCTTCTTCGACGATACTTCGGACCGTACAGGGTACTTCGAGGCCTCGGCGCACTCGAATACGAGGTTGTCCCTGACGGCATTACGAACTCTCAGCGGCGCCGTTCACGACCTGAAGTCGTCCATGTCGTGCGCCTCAAACCATATTACGCGCGTTAGCGAATCTGAGGACTGTCATTTTGCTTTATTATTGTACTATCTTGCTTGTGCTTATTGTTTACTGTACTTTGTTGCTTTATTCTTGTCATTGATTGTTGCATGCATTGGCCTGCTCTGTTTTAAGCATCGGGACGATGCTTTTTCAGAGGGGGACATTGCCACGTGCGTTTCTTTATCACTTTCGCTGTATTCGGTTTTCGGCCACAAAGACTGTCAGCAACGCTCAGCGCGAACCGCGCCTCATTGTTCGAGAAGCTTCGCGATCATTGTAGATCGTTTTCTTAAGATTGCGCGCAAGACGCACACACTCGAGCTTATTCTAGAATTTGCACGACAGCCAGCGATAACGCTGGAATATTCGACGGCACATGTTTAAATGCCGACGCGCTTCACCGCTTGTCAGTTGATCGACGGTCGACGCTCTGTTCGCCGCTATCAGTGCATACAGTGTGTATTGCTGTAGATTACCTTTCCGTTTCTCGGCCACAAGTTCGGCCAAATAAAGACTTTCATCTCGGACACGTCGCCTGCGGTCTTCGTCCACGTCACGACCCCGTGACAATATTATTCACAGAAGACAGCGTACATAGACAGCGGGAAGGGGTTCCCTGTTCCTGATACGTATGTGATGGAACCGAGGCTCTGAAAGTTTCTCGTCACCCATTATAAGATAATTCATATAACTTCTCATCCTGATTCTTGAGACGCGAAATGCTACAATGCCGAGAATGTTGCAATATCAAACACAAATTACATGCGACCCGCGGGCATTCCCTGGAATAGTGGTGTTCACGGCACAAGGAACAAGCAAAAAAACATGAGCAAAGTAACTAAGAAAGGCAGTCCGTATATGTGTGTTTGATTCCCATATTACTTTTGGTTTCAATTGTTTTTATCTTCGCGTGGTATAGAGCGATTGTGTTTGCTAGAAGCGCAATGTCATTAGGACGAACTTGTGTCGTCTGCTCTGCTAACTTTTCTTCTTTTTCAAAAAAGGTACCAGTTTTTCTCAGGGCGTTAATGGCCATTATTGTTTTGTTACGGTAAACACGGCCTCCGTTCTTGGATGACGTAGACAGCCCGGCTCATCAAGAATAGCCAAATACAACTGCAACAACGGCTGCAATCAGTGATCTGACAGGGATCTCAGGATCAAAGCAGGAATGATAGATGAAAACGAGTGGGGCGGCTTGTTTTGTATTAGCACCGCAAGAACTATACAAACAAAAACAAGTACTCTGCACAGGATTAGAGAGAGAGAGAGAGAGTGGTGAGTGAGAGCAAGGGGCCCGCAATGTGTGGTAGACGAACATCATTCAGGGCGGGTCGGCTGCCCTGGGACTCTGCTTTTGTTTAGGTCTCGTTATATCTTTTTATATATATGTTTTGTGCTACGTCAAGAAGAAATTGCTGCCTGCACCTTGATGACCCGTTTGTTCTGTACGCGGGCACATCTGTTTACGTTATGGCTCAGTGCGGAGTGGCGTCTTGGTTGTCTCAGTGTCTTGAAAGGAAATACTTCTGAAGGTTGCTTACACAGGATGTGCCCATAAGCGCGCTTCCGGCGCTTTCGCGAGCCCCCAATGCAGGAAGGTGAAAAAGAGTAATAACTCAGGGAAAGGCGACTGCGGATAACAGCCGAAAACGGCCTGCTTCTCCGGAGACCAGATTTTTACGGGCGCATTACAGGATGAAGTTCTCGAAGGACTAGTGATCTGGACATCTCAACGATACATCGCTGAAGTGCAAGGTTTTTTTCTTTTTTCTTGATCTGCTAACAAATCAGTGTCCATGTTCAGTGACAAGGCAAAAATGGCTGTTTTTCCAGTGTTTTGATAGGACCAATATATATCATAACAATATAGTTATGGTCTATTGGACAACTTCTTATTAATTTTGACATAATAAGATTCTTTAATGTGTACTTCAGTGCCAGTACATGTTACATAATAACGATGTCGAATGGAATCCTTTTCACTGCATGCATGGCTCTAGCATGGAGACTGTAGGGTATCGGTGATATATGAGACACTGATGCCGACGCCTTTGCAAAGTGGTTTGTGAACGTGCATTGGGAACAACTGTAGAAATCTGCCAGCGTGCTACATGAATACGTGAAGACCACTGTACTTCTCTTAGGAACTTGCTATTTGATGTATAAGATACAGCAAAAAAAATCACAGCATATCCACGGGGTGAATGATGATGAGTGGGGCGAAGCTACGGAGGGAATCATCTGTAAACCGTGAAACTCTTCCGTGAAATGCGCCCAGTACATAATATAAAGAGTGTGAAACATCGTGTATATATTAAACATCAAACTTTATTGTACTGTTGGTTTACGTGGTCCCTTCATTATCACTTGTGATCGGTGAAATGCAAGGAAGAAGTCCGCTCCCGAGCGAAAGAGCGCCAAGAGCGACCGCATTCCCCGCTCGCCCTGTGCGAATTAAAGGCAAGGCTAGAGGGAAGACAGGACGCGCGTTCCACGACGCGAGGTCGGTAGCATGCCCAACGAAAGCCAACGGAATGCGATCGTGCAAGTGCTCCGGCTTCGCATCGCCTCATGGTTCCATTTAGCGTCCCAAAACCAAACATATTGCTCAAGGTGTGCCTTGCGTTTTTCGTAGAAATAATTTCTTTATCATGTACATTAAGACGAAAAGTTGAAAGCTCACTAGAGTGTATCGCCCGCAAAGTATGTCTTTTAGTGTGATTTAACACTCGTACGGCAGGGTCCTCGCGCCGTTGCCGGTCCACCTCGCCCGTTGACGATCGGGCGAGGTGGCTACATGCAACTACTACTACTACACTTTAAGAAAAACATCTGGCGTTCTTTCGTTCTGCTTTTACAAAACATCTGGCGTCTTTCGTTGCTTTATTTCATCAATCAACGGCGTTTTGAACAAAATTTTTATTGTTTAATCACGCACAGGAGAAATCTCACCAGGCACTACCTTGGAGGTAAACAATGGCTGCTAATGGCAATGAGAGACAGAAGAAGTCGGCTTTTAGCTAACACTTACACTTCTACTTCTACTAACGTTTCCTACTGGAACATGCCAATGGCTGCTAATGGGAATGAGAGACAGAAGAATTCGGCTTTTAGTTAACGCGCACGCTGCGAATTTTTTATTGTTCAACAACGCACAGGAGAAATCTCCCACCGGCACCACCTTGGAGGTCAAAGCGTAAGACTTGTTACTCACTACTACGACCACGACGACTACGAGGGACGAACGGGTGCCGCCTAAGGAGCTTCGCCCCTAAAATGAGTTTCATTTCCTTAGACACGCGTCAAATCATGCGACCAGTTTTGATGCCCCCTTGCACAAATTTAGCCCCCCCCCCCCCTATAACCTTGTTGAGAAACACACACACACAAAGAAAAGGGCGAGCACACTCTCTCTCTCTTTATGCCTCCGTTCTCTCGCGCGCTACCTGAGGCGCCCTCCCAAATTACAAATGGCCTACCATTTCGCCCTCACTAAGCGCCAAGTGGCAATTCCCTGTGATAACTTACAAACCTCTGGTTTAATGTACCGGTGTCGCGCTGACATTGTAGTACTTAAAAAAAAGCGCTAACATAACTGGCTAAGTAACCGGACACAATATGAACAGTACGTGCGTACCAGAGACACTTTTTATTGAGATAATACCACCACCTGCATGTGACTTCACTAGACTTCATGGAAGTGGCTGGTAATCGTGAAAGAAGTACATGTAAATAGCGCGTCAACGTTCCTCAAGAATTGACGAAGAGGAGTAGCATAAACAGCACAAACACAGCGTATGTTAGATGCTCGAAGGGTGAAGAAAACAAAACAACGGCGAGATGGTTCATGCATACTTGAATAGCGCGCTTCTCAGCTGCACAGCCTCAGAAGCGGCCGCAACTTTGAATGAAGACTGGCTAGAACGGTGAATAAATTATGGCGCTACTTTAGTTTCTTTTCCTTTCTCAAGATTCATTCTTGTCTATATAGAGCACGCTAAACGAGGCCCAAAGTTTTTTTCTTCCTTTAAGCACGTCGTTATTCTTCACACCCGTTGCAGCTCTTTCCTTCGCAAGAAGTGCATTTTAAGTGGTTTTGTTGCGTCTTTGAGAACATTGTCTTTGTTGTTGCTATTGCTGTTATTGGCCTCTTGTTTTATTTCCGTTTGCATTATGATTATTTTCTTGGTTTCTTTCTGTCCAATCAGAGTCGTTCTTTCTTCGTGTAAGACAAAGTGTCACGTCGGTAACCAATCCTGACTAATTCTGATCGTTATCGACAAATGGGAAACATCCCGCGGAGATCAAATATGTAGCTGCATGGCATTACTAATGAAACGTAATGCAAGTATGTTTGTGAAGGTGTTTGACGATGAAAAGTTTTATTCAATGGCGGGCAAATACGAAGGCAACATGTATAATAAAGCACTGTACGCGAAAACGAAGAAGAGAAAAACTCATTTTGTAACGCGAAGCAGCGACGCGATCCTTTCATTTTAAGGCTTCTTTCCCATACTGTCTTAAGGTTTTCGCTTCATCTACTTTTTTTACTTGCTGTCTCTTAATGTAATGCCCTACAGGGACCTTGCAGGGTGTAACAGAAAATGATTATGATCATGATGACAAGTTATTATATGCGGGCACATCAATTATTCAGTCGTGTAACCATTTAGACGATGATGTAAGCCTTATGCATCTAATGTAGAAAATACATCGTGCACATTAGGCGCACATAAAACAGCCAGTCGATTTGACATGAGTGCTACTTGGAAGGCCCTTAACCATACTTAGTCAGCTTAAAGCTTCACACGTTGATGAAGAAAAGAAGGCACGAAAATACGGACATTCCTGGCTTTCAAGTTAACTTTTAATCACTGAGAGAACACTTAGGTCACATTTTTACAACAACACTGCGCCGTAAGTATAGCTTAACAGGGCTCATCAAGACCAAACCTTTACGTTCCTATATGATAGTTCAGTGCAAGTCCTGTTGCATGTAGTTTTTTTTTTTTTTCATTCTCGCGTTTACGGCTGCAATGTATGTTGAGACATATATGCAAGTTTTAAGCAGGCTGTGCAGGGCTCATTTTTATCTGTTAAGACTCGACATGAAAGCAACGCCTTACTGCTCAAGGAACGAAAGATGCGGTGGAGTGTTGCATACTTTTTACAGTTGGCCACCTTGAGCGCGAACTCCAGTTGGCTTTGCGAAAGGGCGCCTTGTTATCTTCTTTCACGCCGAGAGCAACTCACACGTTAACTTAATGCGGAGTTTGTTCCTTGGGTGGCTGAGCAAAAGGGTAAAGAAAGGACGAAAAAAAAAAGATGGTTGAAAGAGAACTTCTGAGAAGGTAGCGAGCTGGAGGATTAGTAAGCGGCACGCGAATTTATGTGGAGGATGTGTCACGCCACAGGTACTGGGCTTCGTCGCATTTGTTTATTTTTATGCAAACTGTATAAAGGTTGGGCGCGCTCCTAGCACTTGGCGAACGTGGAAAAATCTCGCGCTTCCTGTTTAAGGTTGTGACGTAAGCATGCACCCGCACAGTGCTCTGTGAGCCGTGACAATTGCCAGCCGCCCCTGCTGAGCTACGCGAAAGACTGCGGAGCGCGGTAACGAGATTATGGGCGTTCGTTGTCGCAAGCCTCTGCTGTCCCGCTATTCTAAGCACAGTGGTGGTGCTTCTTGCTGTTGATGCCTCCTTCATTACACACCGGTGCCTCGTCATTAGGAGGCTTCCGCTTTGCGCAAGGCTTCTAACGAGACCTATACGCCAGTGTTTGCAGCGCTTACGCGGGACAGCCATATTTGCTGAGGCTCCGCGAATAGGCGCATAAAAGGATACAAAGGGGCGCGATAACGCTGAGCGTCTTCTTATCTCATGCTTACCGAGTGTTCGCTCACCGTGGCATTTTCCATCACTTTTACATCATCGATATGGCAGCCCAGCGTACGCTGCGCTGCCGGCTGGCGCCAGTTAAGTCGAGAGTACCATATTCTCATAAATACTGTCATCGTATTGTCGTTGGGCTGAAACACTGAACAGCTCGCTGCTGCAGACACCAGTGAGAGCTGGTGCTATGGCTTCCGATACATCTGCACGCAGTTATAAACTTAAAGCCTATATATATATATATATATATATATATATATATATATATATCTATATATATATATATATATATATATATATATATATATATATATATATATATATATATATATATATATATATATATATATATATATATATATATATATATATATATATATATATATATACTTGCGCAGTTAAAACTTCAAGTTCTTATGGGTGAGTGTTGGCGTTAATAATGGTCAAAGCCATATTCCCTATAGAAAAAGAAAAAGGAAAGAAAAGACATAATGTAGTAAACTGCTCGATGAAAGAGTCTGATATAGATTGTCTATATCTGAAGAGCTATTACACGTATGAACCAGATTGGAAACAGGACTTGAAACATGATATATGGGAAGTATACGGCGAAGTGCAGATATAAATTTTTTTTTTTTGGGGGGGGGTGATATATTCAGTTCCATATTCATCAAGGGGCAATTTCAATGCGAATTTGGCCTCACGATAACCGAAAGTGGTATTCCATTGAAAAAGCGTCAGCCCCACCTCTACTTGTCCAGCCTTCTCAAAATCTACACACTTACTCTGACTGACAACTATGGCTTTGCGTGTAGTCTCATTCCCTCCCTCTTTCTTTTTTCTCTCGCTACCTACCTCTGAATTTAATCCCCAACATCCCTTTTCCCAGTGTCGGGAAACGTCCCTGCCTTTACTCTCTCTCCTGTTCCTTCCCTCCTTCTGCGAAGGACGGTAATAAGGCCTACCGCAATGTGCGTAAGTCGCACCAAGAATACTTATGGTTCTTGTCCGGCTCCTTTCGGCGCCCTCACTCACGCTGCGGCATCTGAGTTCGAAGCTTTGAGTTCGCTGCCTTCTGGCTTTGTCGCGAGCAGCATGTCGGCTTCTAAAGAGAGAAAGCCCCGTTTCTTCTTCTGCATCGCATAGCGGGGCCTCCTTTTCACACGGAGATGAGCCGTCCCCCTCATTCTTGGAGCGAACGCGTCCAATTCGGCCTTTTGTGTCGCACCCTTGGGTAATGGAGGACGAGCTGGCAAAGGGAACACCACGGTGGCACAAGACGAATAAAAGCACGAAAAGAAGGAAGAATGTTAAAGAAAAAAGAGAAAGGGAACTCGCGCTGAACTAGCGTGAATACGGTGGAGGACGGGAGAAAGGTGCTTCCGAAATTGAAACACCAATGAGACTACTTTGTATCTGGGGTGGGGATTTGAAAGAGGGGCGAGCGGAGAGAATGCGGGTTCATCTCTCAGGAACCCGCCGTCTTCGGGGACATTCACTCCCCGTCTAGCGTATACCTGAGGGTTGGGGAGCAGTGACATATGCTACGCTCCGCCACGGCGGGGGAGCTCCGTGCTCTTGTGTCGGGAGCTATATACGTTCGGTCCCGCTACACGGCTTCAGCCCTGCGGTATAAATGCTGCCATAGAGCAAGGGAAGAGAGCAATCGAAAGTATAGAATTCGGTCGCGATGCTTTTGGTATCGTTGAATGTCGTGAGCGAAACGCAGTATGTGGCACGTGCGTTGCAGATGAAGTTGCGTTGAGCTATGAGTATGCGCAAGACACAGTATTCAAAAGTTTCGAGATTAGAGGAAACCTCGGTTTGCGTTATGCAGCAAAGATAAGCGTACGATGAAGCATGTACGGGATTTTTGTAAGTGTCTTGACTTGCTGCCAAAATGCGGCTGTACTTGTCAGGGTTGCCAAGGAAAGTCAGGCACACTGCCTTTCGTAGCGCGTCACCGGCTGAAAATTGCTGTACCCTTTTCTCGCTATTGAAAGGGGGAACAGGCTGGAGATGACAGAGTGAGTGAATAAACTTTATTTCGAGGTCCGGCATGTTTGTGGTCCGGGCTAGACCGCACAAGCAGACACCAGGAGACCTTGTCTCCCTATAGCCTCCCTGGCCTGCTGGATGGCCCATCTTTGGTCTTCGACCTCTGAGCTGAGCAGCACTAGCCGCCACCCCTCCCGGGGGGCCTCAGGAGAACTTGTTGATAGGTTGGGGCATTCCCACAGTATATGTTTATACGAAGCCCTTTCTGTTGTGCATAGTTTGCATTTGTTGTCGGGGTATAGGTGTGGATAGCTCCTGTGGAGGTGCACAGGGTTTGGGTAGGAGTTTGTTTGTAGCTGTCGGTATTCAGATGCTTGCTTCCTGTCTAGACTCGGGTGAGGTGCGGGGAAGACGCGCCTCGTCTCTCTGTAGTGTTGTGTGTATTCTGTGTAGCTTGTAAATCTGTCTTTGTGTGGTACGTCGGCGCCACCAGGGATGTTCACCGAGGGGTCCGTTCGGGTTGCGCGGCGGGTTAATTCTCGCAACAACTCATGGCACAGAGTTAAGAGTATGGTCTTTTTCATGCCGTTTCCTGTGTAGAATTGAACAAGTTTCTGCGCAGCGTAATTTATGGCAACCGGACGCGAAAAAAATATATATAAAGGGGCAATATGAGACAACCGTGACATTGATTACTAGGATGTGGCAGGCAAGCATTACTGACTCTAGCGCAAAGCTAAATTTGAACCTTGTACTTCTTTTTATATTTTCTGGACCTAGAAATACCAGATGTGGTCCTTTAAAGCACAGGACTTGGGGGGAGGGTCACTGACCAATGTGCTGGTCACTGACCAGCACATTTCTGGGCTGGTCACTGATAAAATTTGTGACATATGTTTCAGACGTTCAGTGCCGTATACGATGGCGCAAATGAGCCCAGTAGCAATATTTTATAAAGTTCATCGCAACACATGGATTTGTGGTTATAAGGAGTGATCATCAAAACAAAAAGAAAGGAAAGAGTACCACCAAAAGCTGACGCGGAACGAAATAAGGTTTGCGCTCGTGCTTACTGAAATCTGAATATTAGAGATTAGGATGTGTTGCATATTTTCACGATATCTTTTGCATTATTCTCTTGGTTCTGTTGCTGTTGACATCGAAAGAGATAATGAACGCCTAATGGTATGAATCAGTGGGAGAGAGTGTTTCCTTTTTCTTTTACCCTGATTGTTGGCCTTTTTTTAATTTACGAGCATGTGCATCGACGCTCTCGTCTTTCGCGTCGACATTGTTTGAAACGTCATTCATTGTTACGGCTTGAAACGACATGTGGAGGTCACTTACGGGCCTATTTTTTTGGCTAAGAGTCAGGGTGCACCGATCCATGAATTAAGAAGGCCACTTCCTTCGTTTCTTGTATAATTTTCCGTTATATTTAGCTCTAATTGCGCAACCAACTTCAGTTATGCTGCAACTATTTATCGCTTTTTGTCTAGCTGAGGCCTTTATTTTCACATCATTTACGACGCTGTGGCAGCGTACAACAACCCTTTATTGAGCAAGAAGCCAAACAGATAACCGGATGCCACGTTTGTGAAAGACGCGCAAAGTCGCCGCCAAAGGAGAGTTCGCGTTCAAAACTTTTACACATGAATTAAAGAACAAAATTTTTTTCCCATAAGGTACAAACCATATGATGTACAAAGCGCCAACCAGCATGAGTCATTATACTCATTTTAACAGGTTGGGCTGTAGCTGCACACATTAACCACACACATTTACCCTGTAATATAGTGTGCGTCTGAAGCGGCCCCATGTTTTTTCGACTCGTCGCTTCAAGACCCGTTGCGGTGAGGTAGTAAACGCGCTACAGAATAACCCTTCATCTGCTACGAGCTGCGCCAATGGATTGCAATGCCTTCCATGCCTCCTATATTTTCTGCCTCAGTTTCCCTTTTCGATGCCCAAAATTTGAGCGCAAGCTCCAGGCTCTTCACTGCGCGCCGATGTTTATGTAATTGTTACCGGTGACGGTGGTAGAAGGCGACGTTTTCTCTGCTGCATTCTAACAGCCTCGCTCCTGCCAGCGCTAGCTGCCGGATGCAGACTAGAGCGGCGTGGCACAAAAGCGACGCATAGAAAAAGAAAAGCTGCGAGTTAACGGCAGTAAAGGTAAACGAAACGGAAGTTCACGGGGAAGCAAGAGCTTCGAACTTGCATCAGCCGTCGGTAGAGCCGAGAGAAACGCGAGTTGTTCTACATGAATTATAAACGGTGGTTGGTTCCGTGACATTGGTGCGTGCGCGACGGGTATGTGACGGGGAGAGGCCGGCTCCGTCTTCCTGCGCCGCTGTTGGCGACACAATGGGAGAGCCTGGTAAGACCTGCAACAAGCGCAGTGGGGAAGCGATACCGGCTTCCGCAAGCCTCCGGTTGCGCCCCCTCCACGTGACCCCCTCTGCGCTGCGTTGCGTTCTTTCTCTTCCCTCACTCCAGTGTGCCCCAAATGGAGCCAGAATAGATCCCATCAAACTGAGTGCCAGCGCGACACGCGTGCCTGTGCTTGTTTGCTTGCTTGATGCTGCCCCTATACTGCCGGCCTGTCGCTATCGGGTTTGGAAGCGTCTGTGGAGCACTGGAGCAGGAGAGGTGGTGGTACAACCTCCAGGCCCTTTGCTGCGCTTGAGAGAACGTGGTGTATACGTCAACCCAACATGCCCATTGTAATGAGCCTACCCTCGCTGCCCTCCTCTCCCTTTCCCTCCTGTCAAACGGGAGTAGAGTATCGCGCAGTTGGCTCTGGCATCTGTTATTCTTGGGTGGCCTGACAGTGGTTTGGTGGGGAAGTATGACTTAGTCGAGGAAAGGAAGGGAGCGTGTAGGGACGTCGCCTGCCTCGTGTCCCTGGATTTCTCGTTCGTTCCGAGATTAGAGCGGACCTCCCTGTTGCATCAGCAGCAGTGTTCTGCACGTGTCTGCGACTACGCGTCGAAGGCGGTGTCTCGCAAACATTTCAATGAAGAAGAGATTAATTTGGATTCATATAGGTCATGTTTTTTTTTTCGGTATCCGTCATTCAGACCGTACGGCGTAATTATATTTATTAATCTGTACTTTTAAAGGGTAACCGCGACGTAATGTTACCTTAAATGGCTAATTCCGCACGAGGATATTACAAAATTCTACTGCCTCTATTTAGCAGAGGCAAGATACTCTCCCCAATGTAAAAAAAGTCAGCAAAAAGCAGCAGCGAATGCGTAAATTCCATTGAGATGACGCAGTGGTTGGGGATACTTTATTCAGACGTCTTTGCATTGGTAGCTATGCATATATAACAATCACGACGGCCAGTAATTTTCTAACGGGAGCTAAATTTCCAGAAAATGAAAAACCCGGGAATATAAGTGACGCAAGCAAGAGCATATTCAACCTAATGACAAATCTTTATTATTGTGGCCCAGTACTCTGGGGCTCTTAGAGCTAGTAACCGTACACTGCATTGGAAGTCAGATCAGCGCTAGTGAGGAGAAGATCTACAATCTTGAACGCCAACTGACTACTCGCTTACGGGTGAAACATTGGCGTTAGTAGTCATTGTTAGTACATAAGCACCTGCGCTAAATCAACAACTACCCAGCACCGTCCGAAGAGAGAGAGCTTTTCTGTACGTTGTGTCAATTCACACCTTTCAAAGAAACATCTTAAAATATCAACTCCACTGTGCCAGAAAACTAAACAGATCTCTTTCTTTACTTAATGCTTGAGGAATGACACAATTACTATAGATAGTTACGGCGCACTTGTACTGGCTGTGGAACACGCTCCTCCAATCAGAACATTCGAAAGCATCGGTCCTGTTTTACGAAAAAGCTTTGCTGCTTTCACGTTGTGAATTAAGCGAGGTCCTGATGCTTTTCGGTTCAATATCATCATTTGCTCCGTTTATTGTTTTGTGTGCAGTGGGCAATGATAGACATTTCTCTTCAAGGCTTGCTCGACGCGCATTGTGATTGGTGGTCGGGGTTAGATTAGTTGTATGCAGCGTTGCTATGGGCTGCTTCCTGTTCCAAAAGCCAATGCTGCACAAGAGGGTGAGAGCTTGTGCTTTGTGAAATCCACTTTCACCCAGGCGGGCTTACTCATGTTTCACTTTTTCAAGCTGTGGGAGTGGATAGTGGTTGGTGCGAGAAAAAATGTTTTCATTTCGACCTCTTTTTAAACAGTGGGCCTAGGAGACTAAGCAGCGTACCGAAGGCTCTAGTTTTACGAAATGACTGGCGCCTTTGTACCAACGCTGAGAGTTTTGCTAAAGCATTTCCTTTCTTCTTTTTTCAAGCGCTTTCGTATTAAGGTGAAAGAGCGCTACTCTGTACAATAATGTTAGATTTTTTTTTTCACACACTGTTTCTTTCTACGTTCCAATAAATTTTTCTTCGTTTCATATACCGTTGCCCAGAAGGAGACCATAAGTTATGACCATTGCCCAAGGAAGTTCAGTGCGAAAAACGCAGAACCTGAAATGTTCCCCTTCATAACTGGAAGATATACGAACGTTTGCTCTTCAAGGGCTGTTGCGTAGCGGTTGATTTAGCGCTGGCGATAGACCAACGGACGGCTTTACAGACTTTCGACGATCAAAATGTAATAACAAAAATAACACACGCGGGAGTATATAAAGTGCGGCTCTCTGACTCGGCCAGCTTGTCTTGCACATTTCGTCCAGAGTGTGAGAAGTGGAAGAATTTCCACAGCTGGCCAGCCGAAACGTAGCATTACATCCTTGCTGTCTTACGCAACGCGCTGAAGAACGTATGGTTGCCGACTGCAGTGCAATCTGTGCTACACGCGACTCCACAACAAAAGCACTAGCTTTTTTTCCACTCCAGATTTATTGGAGTGCGCAGCCCTATTGAGTTGCGGCTGCAGCTCGTTACATTAGAATGACCTCAACGACCTTGTCAAAGCTTGAGAAGACGCCTTGAAGGATGCGTTGAAGAGGCAGAGAACGCAAGCGAGCTCACATATTTGATAAACCTTAGTGAAGGCGCCGACGTTTGAGTACATGAGTGATGCAATTTAAGTAGTGTGTAGGTTACAATAACTCTGGTATGACATAATACTTCGCAGCGGATGCCGTGGTTGCCGTTATTGAAAGTGTTCTTCATTCTTCTGTCCGCTGTGACGCATGTTCGTGAAGGCGGGCCGCTTCGTTGGGCCCAATATCTCTTTGAGCTGAAATGGAATTTTGCTCGGAAGTGAATGGTTCCCTTCGATGGCACGCTAGGTTCTATCAATTTTGGCCCCTGTGGTAACATCGACAAGTGTCGGCATGGACATTTAGATTAGGTAAGATCACGTACAGCGGAATGTGTAAGTCGACACAACAGTAGGCATCACCGATATGGCATTTATTCACCGTCTCACTGAAAAATCAAAACATATATCCTATGATGGCCGTTGTATATATATGTATATATAATGTTATTATTATGCGAAGAGTATTTAGCTGGGCTGTAGTTGGTTTACTTACAATACAGTGAAACAGCTCGAAAGACGGGACAGCGAAATAACAGCGCTCTGTAATGTTTGTTATTTAGCTGTCCCGTCTTGTGCGCTGTTCCGCCACACTGTTACGCGATTTTTAATCGAAACTACTCTATACTGCGACAACATTCTTTTTTATTATTTGTGCGCTGTCGATGTGACGGTTTTTTTTTCTGTGTTTATCCCTGTAGTTGCTAGGGTAAGTCAGCTCGCACTCATAGTTAATTTTCGTAAGAAGGTAAATAGATAAAAAATAAATACAAACACGCACGGCCGCACAGCTGATACAATGAAAGTGTGTGCCATAAGTATAAAGTGAAAAAAATAAACGATAGTCTGCTATGTCACGTTAATAATTTGTGGTATGTCCCTGTAGCCGGCAAACATACACTGCGCCATGTTATACACGCTTCCGTTGCTTCATGTTCCCATAAAACACACACACACACACACACACACACACACACACACACACACACACACACACACGCACACACACACACACACACACACACACACACACACACACACACACACACACACACACACGCACGCACGCACGCACGCACGCACGCACGCACGCAACACAAGTGCTCTTTGTTAACGTAACGGCTACAAGCTGAACAAGGCACGTAGGTCGATCTAGAAAGATAAGTAAAGAACAAGGCAACTACGAAAGAGGAGATAAAGCGCTCTACAGATTCGTTTTTTTAGGAACTATCGCACTCGACACGCCAAGTTCCCATCAGAAAGCAAAGTTCCAGTGAGAGCAACGACTGCACCGTTAGGTGCAGTACTAGTGCCTGTCACTGTGAGGGCTGAAATGATTTACCGATAAGAATGTTCAAGAAAAAAAAGTAAGCAAGACACTCATCAAGAACGTGAATATCTAGCTTCCCGAATGAAACCAAATAAACCTGAACGAGTGTCTTCTGAAGAACGCCCGCCAGAGTTACCATGTGTCCTTGCTGTCAGAGCTTGTCTATGTCGTGCGCGACGCAGCGAGGCAATAATGAGCACGGAAGCGCGGCTGGAGTTTGGTTAAAAATTCAGCGGTCCCCCACGCGACCTACGCCGCTGGATACAGGGGGAGCCACAGTCAACAATGGAGAAATCGAGGCATGAGGAAAAAAAAAAGAAAAACATGAAACTCCAGGAGACGCACGAGTGGCACGTTGGGTGGGACGATGAAAGTAGGCAATCCAAAACATAGTAAAAAAAAAGAAAGATGAAGCAGTGTGCTTTGTCGGTGAAAAAATGCGGGAGTAGACCAAATACCAAAAACAGCGAACGCTGTCGCTTATACAAGCGTACAATGGGTACTCCACGCTGTTTGACGAAGCGAGGGTAAAGTTTGCTGATTTCGTCAGCAATCAGCGTGATATTGCTATTTCAGGCATTAAATAGCGAAAAAGGTAAATTGGCATGAGAGTCAAACGAGGTCTCGCTACCCAACTTGTGTGTTTCCTATACCGACATTCGGTAGGCCAACGCCCACGTAATTAAAAAAAAAACAGCGCGCTATGTACTCATATGGAATGAGTTTGACAAATATTATACATATACATATATTATACCGGAGGACAACGGCGCTAGCTCTGTTTCTTCGCGAAACCAGACGATGACATTCGTTTGTGGAACGCTCGGTCTGAGGCTGTCTTGTCTTCGTGGCCATTTCCCAGGCGCCTTGCCGACGCTATTCAAAATAACCCGCCCGTTGCATTACATATGTAAGAAAGCTCTCTTCAATTTGCGTTTCATATCAATTTCAATCACCAGGCCATCTGTAGCCGTTTTGTGACACAGGCATACGCGCAGTGTCTCACGTTAGCGTTGCACTGAAAAGCCGATAGTATAGGATGATGGACTATTGTAGGCGACTGTCAGAAAAACGTAGGCTGCATTTTGTATTAGAACGGTTGCACAGCAGTTGGGGAATACAATTAAGTTAGGCCATGCAACATCAGGCCATATTTGTGAATACTTACATGCCACAAACTGCGAGAACAGCTCATAAAGCTCGCCATGGCTATATGTTATTTCCAATGTTTTCACTAAGAGGCTTTTAAGCCTTTTTTTAGTCGTATACCGCCGGTCCCTTTGAACCTGGAATTGTTGCTAAAGTTCTACTGAGACGTTTACAAATGCTCTCAATTAATTTTAGGTGAAGAAACTCATCAACGAAGTCCCGAACACGATACTTTTGAAGTGAATACTAAACTGTTCAGTTTTAATTACGCATCTCGCACACCTTGAGTTCATCTTTGCCGCCTGATCCTGACCTCAGTCAAGCTCGGCAAAATGCAAATTGAACACAAAATACGTAAGCGAGCCACTTACTCAGCATGTAGAGTATACTTAACTAGCGCGCAAGCTCGGACGTGCACCAGAACACAGGATTGTTTAAATAGAAAATTCCAGTGATATACGGGCGACTGTATGTGAGACGGCATGAGCCGATACTATGGCAGAAGCGTTTTTGCGTCGCGCGACTCTTCGTTAGAAGACAAGACCCAAGATATCATCGGAAGGACACGTTAGCGTGCAGGCTTTGGGAGAATTTAGCTTCTCAGCATAACAAGAAGCATACTGGAGCCCTGTAATGAGAAGAATAGGTAATGTGTTCACCCTCTGAAGCGCATTTTGCGGCATGACTCATCGTTCTTCGGCGTCGGTTTCTCGGCATGTCGGGAGCAGGCAAATTGCATTCGCGGAGGGCTAGATGCAACACTGCACGCAAGATGCGAGAACGAGGCGAGTAGGAACCACGGGGTGTGCGAGTGAAGCAGGTAAACAGCAGAGATTGAAGCAAGGGCTAGCGAGACCCGAGGTAAGGAACAATCATGCATGGAGGAAAAAGAGCAACTAAAGCTCACTTCGTCCTGGAGATTAAAAATAGATGAGGCCAACGGGCGCGGGCTGAACGAGTTTCATGACTACGGCAGCTGTTTGTGTTCCCCGCTAGCTGAGAATTCGGATACAGTAAAGGAGGGAGTAAGAGCTAGGGCAGAAATGGAGCGCAAGGAAATGCATTGCAGGTAGCGTCGTTAAGGTGGGAAGTACGTTCACAATGTGGCAAAAACGAAGCCGCGGTGCCGTGTATACGTGACTGCGGTATACCATTGCTGCCTGAAGATCTCCGTGATTTGTACACACGGAGAAACTGAATGATCCCATTGCACGTGCGTGTCTGTGGGTAGGGAGGGGGCTATGTCATGCATATGTCATACCTGAGAAGCACAAGCAGTTCTGCCCTCGTGTAGGCAGGGATTGTTTGTTAGCGGATTGCAACGTCTAGTAGCTGTGCGCGATACACAAAGGAGTAGATCCGCGCCTCTAGACACCTACGTCCCTCGGCTGTGTTGGTGGTCTCGGCTGGAGCGTGCATATTTCGGAGATGCGGGGTTCGGCCCGGTAATCCCGCACCTCCTTCGCAATTTGCTGAGAAACTTATACAGAGGATTCGGGGTCGTGGGTCGCGGCACAGTTTGCACGCTGTATTCTCCCCCCTGGGTGCTCCTCATCTTTTATTTAGTCTGATTTATGGAGCCTATTACAGGAGGGGGAACTCTATCGTCCCTCGCCGTCCAGCGTTCCTCCCGTTTACATTGCCAGCGTATAGCGCGAGTTAGCCTCCCGCCGTTCGTGCTTGGTCGATTGCCCCTTCTGGCTTGCCACTATGGCGAATAGAAAGAAGGGCCCTCGCGTGCTCGCTGCTTCCGTGCTCCCATCCACCCTCGTGCCAGTGCCTAATTCTTCTTCCCAAAACAAATAGTTCCTGGTCAAGCCTGAGACCCGCAGCGAACGCGACCGCAGTGTTTTCAGGATGGGGCGTGGTGATGAAAACACCGAGGCTTAGAACCTGGAAAGCACGTAGACGTGGAAGTTGGGCACTTGCTGCTCAGTGTTAGAGAATAAATCTGAATGGTAAATGTTCCACGCTGCCGCTAGGAGAAAGGCGCATAGTGGATGTTATTTAAATTGAGTTTGTTCGTACGCGAATTAACGCGGACTTGGATGAGTTGCGGGGGAACATAATGAGCAGCACATGCTCCTCAGCGGCTCACAGATAAATGAAGTTTGTATGTACTTCGTATGCAATCTCCTGCAGTGCCGCTGTCTACATAATAGTGTACCATTATGTAGACAGTTGCGAAAAGAATAGTTTTAAAAAGAGGAAATAAAATGCAAAGTTATTGACATGACTTTCGTGAGAACAATCTCGTCCTAGAAACAGAGCATAGTTTGCCGCCGCTTTGTTAGGGGTTCAGCGAGAGTTTAACAAAGTGAGGTGGAGAAATTGGTTTGGAAACAATTCGCGAGGGAAGGACTTGTTTCGCGGTTGCCTGGTATCAATATCCTGCTCTTTTATTCAGTGTTTAGATGTGACAACAAGAGAGGCATCACCCTGCTTTACAGCTTATAACTAAAAGCTTCAACTTACGAAGTTTAAATAATGAAGCAGAAATTAAAAAAATAAAGTTGTATTCACGTGCAAGTATAATGCTTCTACCCCGCCCCGACGCGCGCCCTTACAAAAGTTTAAAGGAAAGGTATTATAGTTATGCGTACTGTTCATTTGACAAGTTTCAGAAAACAGTCAAAGTAAGTACATACGGGTTCTCTGACCTTTACAAGCATTCGCTCCTCCCTACATCTACACTCGCTGGCAGTAGTTCTTCTATAAATTAATTAATGAATTATTTCAGCACGCAAGTACATGGAGGTACATAAGCGGCAACAAAATGAAACTTCAATTATGATTTCACGGATATTACGCTGGATATTCTGTGATGAATAAAACGGGCTGAGCGACCTTGAACTGCCTCCACAGCTATTCAAGATGTGGGCGAACGTATGTAGCGTACAAAAGCAGTTTTGCGGAATGTGGTGTGAAGTTTCTGGTACTAATCAGTTAATCAAAAGATTTGCTGGCAATGATGGAACCTAAAATCTAAGGTAACAATATTGGTCTCGTGACAGGTTTGCGAGATTCTTACGAGCGTGCAGTAGTCGCAGAATATCGAACTTAGTCGCAGAATATCGATACATAACCGTTTTCCTTTTCCCCATGCCCTGTAAGAACAGCAAAAATTATGACGGGCTTATGCAGCTTTTGAAGCAAGCAAGCTTAGAGATTAAAAAGACACGCCGGGTGAAGCCCGCAGGATTAGGAATATGCAGAACGGCCATCCCAAAATATAAAGATAGCCAAAACGCCCAATCCTACAGCTCATCCATGCAGTTTGAGCAGAAGGCACATCAAGATACATGACGATGATCAATAGATAATCGACTACCTTGCAATTTTTCTACTTGTAGGCTCACACCAAGCATAATAATATAAAGAATGGAAGGAGTGAGAACAGATCCCGAAGAAAGCTACTTCTGCGGCGCTGTCTATAGGACTTTGAAACGAGTTGGCGCGGAGAACATGCCTAGCAAAGAACTAAAGTTTCGAAGAAAACATACCCAGAGCAACGACTGAAAAGCAAAGACAAAAACAGTTTTTATTTACATCCAAGCACAGGGGTATTTGGTTTCATGTAAGCCTGGTATGAGAATTCGCACGCTGTCTTTTAGACGTTCTGGTTATGTCGTGCCGCCATAGACAGCGAGAGCGCAACTGCAGATATGCTTATAATAACTTTTCTTCAATTATAAAACAAACAAGAGAAACACGTGATCTTTCCTTGAAACGATGCTACCGAAATGCGCGTCCTTAACACATGGCTTATCCTCTGGTTCTTTTTTTATTCTTTAACTAAAAGTATTACTTTTTTTTAATTTCCATAAGAAGTTTGCGATACTAGTTACGTAACCTTTCCTGTCGTGGTGGTATCACCGGTTCCACGAGGGCTTCATGAGATGATCATGCGGAAACTCTTGCTGTGCACACAACATTTTCGAATTTCATTCAGAGCTCAAGAAGCTTTTACCTTAACCCAACACTGCCTCGCTGTACATGCGAAAACATGGGTACGAGGCTATGACGTCGCATGCAGTAGCTAGTACTTGGCGCGAGCGTACTGCGCCTGGCGCGGGTAGCTTGCAGCGCTTGAGTTTTCCAAACATTTTGCAGCATTATTTCATTTGCTTAGCAACACATTAGTTTTTAAATAAGTCTTTATAATCGTCAGTGCGTTTTTACCCTTGCAGCAATATAAACAAGTAAAGCCACCAGTAAAGATCGGCAACCACCTAACATAACGGTGCTCAATTAGTAATACTTCAGAACGGCGCTGGCTGCTTCACACTAAGGCATTTTAAGAAGTACGTGATATCTACAGTGTCACCTCATGCGTATCAGCTGGCATAACCGTCTCTGGAGGAGATGTTTTTTTTTTCTCAATAATATTAAGTACAATATTGGTATGTGTTCCTCAATTCATTCAGAAATGCCGAGTGAACAGATCGTTGTTTTAAAACTAATGTCTTAGCTTCAATTGCCTTCGTAATTACATAGCTAGCCCCTTCATTCTTCTTAGTACACTGTGATGAACTTTGTCGTCCAGAGGTCGAGGCATGAATTCGAAAACATAACGCGGCCGTGCTCACTGCCTAACGTCTTGAAAAAGAAAACGAAATCGTCCATTAGAAGTGTGCGCATATAACAACATCATATACAAAGTTATCTTTAATAAACTTAATGTAGCCCGAGTAGCATAGACTATTTGCTGAAACATGTGATTGCTTAACGGTAATGCGCCGTTGCGAGTTGGACAGCCGCAGACGTTTTCGTTTGTTTAAAAGTGGTGAAAGTAGGAGACGAAACAATGAGATACTTTTACGCAATTCAAAGCCGCACTTCATGAAGAGAATATATCCCGGGCTTTCTCTGCTCCTTCGTGATACATTTCATATGGTCGGCATACACAAGCTACGCCTAGACATCCTAGTCTCGCTTCACCGAAATTAATCTGAATCACTCGTATAAGTCACACAAATCAAGGAAGCAACAGGAGACACAGGAAAGAAAGGTGTTAACCAGTCTAGAATAACTGCTATGGCAACCTACACTGGGGAACGGGACGGGGGAGTTTGAATGAGGTACACAGAAAGACATGAGCACACACGCGAAGTCACAGTCCTCACAGTGACAACATAGCTTTTGGTCTATAGACCATTATTACGGATGGGTTTTGGTGCCGCCACAGTGGGCTAGCCTTTCTGTTTTGTATATATATACTTAACTAAACGAACAGTGGTACGGTAGAGGCATACGCATGAAAATAGTTGGGTTGGTGCATTCGGCCTCTCAACCTTATTAATTCGCGCCGCGATACACAAAAATGAGAAAGCATTCGTTGAACAGCATAAGCTATGTGCCTATGTGTCCAACGTAAAATAAATGATAACCGCCTGTCATCGAAACGCTAACTTGCACCTCTTCATCTCTCTCGATGCCATTGCAGTGGCGTCCAGCCTGCACATCCTCCACCTGTCGGTGCCCAAGTGGGTGCAGAACGGCACCGAGGACTCCGTGGTTCTGGACTGCGTGTACAACGCGAACCGCGAGGACGAGCACCTGGTGATCAAGTGGTTCCTCAACGACGACCCGCACCCCATCTACCAGTGGATCCCAGAGCTGAACAAGCGGTTCGTGTCCAGTCGCCTCAAGGATCGCATCAACCTGGACTACTCGCTCACCAACGGAAACAGCTTCACCAAGTTCCGCGCGCTCAACCTGGTGCGGCCAACCACCGAGCTGAGTGGCCGATACTCCTGCCACGTCATGTCGCTCGCGGGTCAAGACTCCGAGTCCAAGCTCATGACCGTCTACGGTAAGGTCGGGAGTTGGATTTAAACACGGCTGGCGCTCCCCATTGAAAATTCATAGTTGTTGGGGTTTAAGGTTCCGAAACAAGCATATGATTATGAGGGACACCGCAGTGGAGGGCTCCAGAAATAACGACTGCCTGGGGTTCTTTAACGAGCGCCTAAATCTAAGTGCACGGGCCTCTAGCATTTCGCCTCCATCGAAATGCAGCCGCCGCGGCTGGGATTGCAGCCGCCGCGGCGGGTCAGTACTCGAGCAAAATAAACACTATAGACCACAGCGGCGGGTGTTCCCACTGAAACTCGCAGCTATCAATCGGCATACGCGTGCTTTAAAGAGCGTAGGATCATAATTCGTGAAGTGAGGCACGCTATGGTGCTGCCTAGCTCACTACTCTAATTATTAGAAGAATGGATCGAGGAGCCCGTGTATGTCAGGCACAAGTACACACAGCCAAGAGATAATACACTCGTTGGCCTTCTTTGGCTTCAAACGATCTGCTCTGATTTGCGAAACACGGTGTATAGTGGAACTATATTTATATAAAAAAAGCATGGTAAGGTAGACGACGTTAGAGCCGGCTCCAACATCCAGCTATTCATTTCGATTAAACACACACACACACACACACACACACACACACACACACACACACACACACACACACACACACACACACACACACACACACACACACACACACACACACACACACACACACACACACACACACCACACACCACACACCCACACACACACACACACAACACACACACACACACACACCACACACACACACACACACACACACACACACACACACACACACACACAATCAAACAAACGAACAAACAAAAAAAGTGAGTCAGTAGTTTAAGAATGCCCGATTTAGACTAAGATTGCGAGTGCGAAATATTTCTCAGGTGACTTCGTGAGTCGTATAACGGCGGTGGCTAGTGAATAAAGACAAGTAGGGTGACATTGAAATAAGATATTTTAAGACCAAACTTCATTGTGATCATTATTGCTATCACGTTTCCGAGGCGTTTTCACCCTTTTGACGGCTGTCTTGTACCGACATTTTTTTCCCCATACCTGATCAGGCTGAATAAGTCCATAGCATCCAACTCTTTAAGGAAGCTATGCACTCTTGTTGCTACAAAATTTTAACATTTTGACAACGTCCAATCGCGTGGTGCCACACAACTTCTGACAACATAAAAAGTTGCGTAGCACCCCACGACTATGATGTGAATAACTCTTTAACTTCAGAATTGAACGTCTGCACATGGTAAAGGCAGATTACAAGATAGGTCGATGCAAATGATCGTTTACCTGATTTAATTATGCCTTACAACAAAAAGAAAGGAGTGATGATCACGCAACGCCTCTAATTTATTGAAGTAAAATTGATTTAGTAAAGGCATCGATAGATATTATATTTTCAAGCAAACAAAAGTATTTCTCAAATGATTGTTAGATAATTTTTGCGATTAACTGCGCGAAAATTCAACGATATTCGAAACGGAAACTGAAACAAGAAGAAGAACCCAAAGGAGTGTTAGACTGGGTTAAATTGCTTATCTTTAACATAGCAATGAACATAGGCGACGGGTCATCTGATACAAGTCGGGCAGACGTGTTGCCTTCTGAGTGGTTTAATATATGATTTCTGGGGGGTTACTTACCAAAGCCACGATATGATTATGAGGCACCCTGCAGTGGAGAGCTCCGGAAATTTCGAGTCTCTGGCGTTCTTTAACGTGCTCTGACGCGGCCCTCTAGCATTTCACCTCCAGTGAAATGCGACCGCCGCCGGGATCAAACCCGCGACTTTCGGATTAGTAGCCCATTATAGTAAGCTCTAGACTACTGTGGCGGGCAAATTGATTGGTTTATAAACGTGAAAATAATATACAGATGAAAGGTATCCTGTGACTTCCAGCGAAAAAAGAAAGACGGCAGATCCCACGCATTGTGGGAATCGATGTAATGCGAAGCAGCCAGCAAAGAGCTGAATACATCGTCTTGTATGTCATGGCAGCGGCCGTGGTCATGGTTTTCATGTTTACTCCTATTATTTATGTTCGTCACACAGTAACGTCGCACAATACCAACCAACTTCGGGGATCAAGCTAGCGAAACGGCCGCCAGCGCACCATGAGCGTGGCACGTAAGTCATGCTGTACATGACATGCGTGTCATGATTTTCATGTTAACTCGCGTTATTTATCTTCGTTACACAGTCACGTCGCAAGATACCAATTTTGGTGTATATCAAGCTAGCGAAACGGCCGCCATCGCGCCATGAGCGTGTAACGTAAGTCATGCTGTACATGACATGCGTGTCATGATCTTCATGTTAACTCGTGTGTTAGTTATGTCCGTCACACAGTCACATCGCGCAATACCAAATTTGGTGTATATCAAGCTAGCGAAACGGCCGCCAGCGCGCGATGAGCGTGGCACGTAAGTCATGCTGTACATGACATGCGAGTCATGATTTTCATGTTAACTCGTGTGTTAGTTATGTTCGTCACACAGTCACGTCACGCATTACCAATTTCGAGGTAAATCAAGCTAGCAGAACGGTCGCCAGCGCACCATGAGCGTGGCACGTAAGTCATGCTGTACATGACATGCGTGTCATGATTTTCATGTTAACTCGTGTCATTTATGTTCGTCACACAGTCACGTCGCAAGATACCAATTTTGGTGTATATCAAGCTAGCGAAACGGCCGCCAGCGCACCATGAGCATGGCATGTAAATCATGCTGTACATGACATGCATGTCATGATTTTCATGTTAACTCGTGTTTTTATGTTCGTCACACAGGCACGTCGCGCAATACTAATTCCGGGGTAGATCAAGCTAGCGAAAGGGCCGCCAGCGCCCCATGAGCGTGGCACTTAAGTCATGCTGCACATGACATGCATGTCATGATTTTCATGTTAAATCGTGTTATTTATGTTCGTTACACAGTCACGTCGCAAGATACCAATTTTGGTGTATATACAAGCTAGCGAAACGGCCGCCAGCGCGCCGTGAGCGTGGCACGTAAGTCATGCTGTACATGACATGCGTGTCATGGTTTTCATGTTAACTCGTGTCATTTATGTTCGTCACACAGTCACGTCACAAGATACCAATTTTGGTGTAGAACAAGCTAGCGAAACGGCCGCCAGCGCACCATGAGCGTGGCACGTAAGTCATGCTGTACATGACATGCATGTCATGATTTTCCTGTTATGACTCGTGTTATTTATGTTCGCTACACAGTCACGTCGGAAGATACCAATTTCGGTGTATACAAAGCTAGCGAAACGGCCGCCAGCGCGCTATGAGCGTGGCGCGTAAGTCATGCTGTACATGACATACGTGTCATGATTTTCATGTTAACTCGTGTGTTTTTATGTTCGTCACACATTCACGTCACTCAATACCAATTTCGGGTTAGATCAAGCTAGCGAAATGGCCACCAGCGCACCATGAGCGTGGCACGTAAGTCATGCTGTACATGACGTGCGTGTCATGATTTTAATGTTAATTCGTTATTTATGCTCGTCACACAGTCATTTCGCAAGATACCAATTTTGTTGTATATCAAGCTAGCGAAACGGCCGCCAGCACACCATGAGCGTGGCATGTAAATCATACTGTACATGACATGCGTGTCATGATTTTCATGTTATGACTTGTCATTTATGTTCGTCATACAGTCATGTTACACCATACCAATTTTGGTTACATTCGATTAACCAAGCGACCAGGAGAGCACAAAGTCGTAATAATAATAATAAGAATATCTGGTGTTTTACGTCCCAAAACCACGATATGATATGAGAGACGCCGTAGTGGAGGGCTCCGGAAATTTCGACCTTCTGGTGTTCTTTAACGTGCACCTAAATCTAAGTACACGGGCCTCTACCATTTCGCCTCCATCGAAATGCGACCGCCGCGGCCGGGATCGAACCCGCGACCTTCGGGTCAGCAGCCGAGCACCGTAACCGCTATACCACCGCGGCGGACAGCACAAAGTCGTAGGCGGCTAGATAGATAGATAGATAGATAGATAGATAGATAGATAGATAGATAGATAGATAGATAGATAGATAGATAGATAGATAGATAGATAGATAGATACGCTCAAAGTCGCAGAAGTTCGCTAAGAAATGCTTCGCATTTAATAAAGGTACTGTCAACGGTTTCGTACTCTTTACGTCAATTTCCCCGTTGGGTGCATTGCTCGATTTGTAAGCAAGGGCCTAGGTGGACGATGTACGTAGTCACCGAAGAAGAAGAAGGCTTATCTAGTCCTTTCAACGGTGTTCCGCGAATGAGCCGGGGAGAACATTGTTCCGTTGTTCAGTAGTGGTAGTACACGTACTGCAACTGGTACGTGTAGACGTAAAATATGGGCACTCCGCTCGCAAAATCAACACGTGAGCACCACAAAAAATAAAGAAAAAGAAGGAAGATGCAGCGGAAGGGGGTTCATGTTACTGCGGTAGCGCCTGCGGGAAGTGCAGGTGATGCAAGTGAGTAGTGCCCGATGGGAGACGCTACTGTTCTGCTTCACAAGTGCGGCAACACCGCAGGCTGGAAACGGCGTCCATTACTCATTGTTACTCCATCAGAGACGGCGACCAGACACCACGACATCATCAGCAGTCGTGAAACAGGGACACGCAAATCGAGCATGAGTTATCACCGGGGCTCTTTGGACGCTGCCACAAAGCGTCATCTGAGCAGTACACGGGGACCTATTACACTAGAAGTGACACTTGGGATAAAACAAGAAGGTAGCTAGAACCACTGCATTGATCTTTTTTATACTACTTTTGAGGTATACATTACCTTTCACCTCCTAACTCTACAGCTTCTCCGTTTCGACACTTTTTTTTTTTTACATGGCCTTTCTACGACAATGCATAGAAATTATTTCGTAGACGTTTATTTCTGTATGCTCTCCTCTTCTAACGGTCTTTCTGAGTCGTGTTATCTTTATACAGGAAACCATGGAACACGTAAAAAATATTATTAGACGCAGGCCTTGCTGTTGATGGTTGTAAATGCTTCTATTTATCATTGCTGCCGTTCTAATGCTTTATAGGTGTAATAAATCATAAAAAAAGGTATAGGGGCAATTTTAACCTTTACAAAGCACTTCATTCTTTAGCCACATATCCTCAGAATACACGTGGGGCGCCCTCACTGGCTGCCCTTAAAGTGAGTTGTGTAGCATTTGTTGAACTTAAAAAGAAACATCAACACATAAACTACGCAAGAAACTCATTGGCCTCTGTCTCGCTCCAGTTTTCGACACAGATTAATTCAAGGTAAAAGAGAGTTCATTCATGAAATTTAGCTTTAATATTTTGAACAGATAACGTCAGGGCAATTTATGTTTCGTTTATCGGATACATCACACAGCCCGTCACGGTTGCTTAGAGGCTGACGTGTTGCGCTGATAAGCTCGAGAACTTCGTGAAAAATGATCCGTCAATTTGGACGCTGTAGTTGCATTGGACAAATAATAGCTTGTGTACGTGTAAAAATAATGTATCTTTCTGCTTGTATCATAACTATATCCGAAGCTTTCGTATGGCCACTTACTTTCCACACTATTCACAATAAATAAGCCCGGTGCACGCGATTCCCGCGTAGTTCCTTACACTATTGCTAGGGTCGCATCTGATTCAATCTGGAAAGAGCGCAGCGAGTAGCTACAGCAAATAACAAAAAAAAAAGGCTCATCGCATACTCCATTTAACTCACCATAATAAAACTTCAGATGTTACCTGGACGCCCTTTGAACGAGCGCGGGAACTGGTTTCTAGTAGTAGCCATCCAAATTAGTTAATGACAGTCGAAGGTTCGGTATTACCACCGTGCATTCCTCTGTCCGCTCATGTGCAAAAAACGGGACAGGCAGGCCATACTGCGATACAGTTCGGGCGAACTTTTCTCGCCTCTAATCTTCCGCCATTGCCGTGCAGCGAAATGGCACGCAGGGTAATTAGTAGCAGCAGCCAGTGATTCATTAAAGAAGCGTCGTTAGGTGGAGCGGCAACTTTGGCTGCCCATTCCCGATGGCTTATTAGCTATGCGTCCAAAGTCCAAAAGAGGGGTAAAGGCGAAAAGGGGCCCCCCTGCCCAACATAGAGCTGGCCTCACCGCACCTCTTTGCGCAAACTGCGTGCCTCGGCGATGAAAAAAGGGAGGAGGCTGAAAGGTGGATGGAAGAAGAATCTGCATCCATACAGAACTTCCAGCGCATCGTGGTGTGGAGGAAAGTAACCTTCGATGCACCTGGAATTACTAATCCAGGCCCGTAATGAACTTTTTCTCCCGCTTAACGATATTACGTATGGCTTAGCGGCGCTGGCGTTCACCTGGGAAGAAGCAAAGACTGAGGTGCGATCAATTCTCTGAAGTTTGCTGCGGCAGTCCTCAACTTATTGCTTATCGGTGATTGCCGTATATATCATGGATCATTTGGGAGTCTTTTCTGAATGCCGTTTCGCTCTTACGATGATACCAGGTAAAGTCGTCTGCTGAATCCCCAGGTTTTTCTAAAAGAAATACTTAAATTGGGTTTGCAGGGGGATAAGCACCCAACTTGAGCCGTTAGCGCAACAACGTAGCATGGGAGAATAATGAATGAGGTAATTATCGATTAAGACACACGCATAGCCAGACATCGACTTTATGTATTCACGCAGCCAGTAGATGAGATCCATGCACCACGTTGCGAGAAAACAAGGGTTAATTAAAAAAAATGAACAGTTATGTATGTGTAACAGGTGAAATCAAGTACTTGCTTAGTGAACAAGTTAAGTTTGGTATAAAAAAAAGAGACACGGGCACGTTCGCAGAATGTCAAAACTTCAGCGCAAGAAGTGCATAGCAGACAAGCAGCCCGCTCCCACACCTTGTTCGCAGAGTGTCTGGAATTCGAGTAGAACACGTTATTGACTAGAACGTTAACATCTATCTTGTGTTTCTAGGGACTAATATGAAAGACAGCGCTGGAACGCTCTTAAAGTGGAATTTAAGTATACGCAAGATATATTTTCTGAGCCAATGTTGTTTAAAATGTTGCTGAGAAGTTCGGAAGGTCCTAAAAGAAAGGCTATATTGAATAACGCAGGTAGGGATGCGTAAGCGGGACATGTTTCAGGAAGTCCTTTAAGCAGAGCACCGTGACCCTAACACAGGCCACTTTTTAGCTATTGCGCTGTGTCCCTTAAATTCGAATCAACGGGTCTATGCTTCACGGGATGCGGCTACGCTGGTTGAATTGTAAAATGTCCGTAGAGACGTTGATTCGTTTGAAACCAAAATGAAGAAAGGCCACAACAGGTCGCAGTAGACCTAAGAGACAGAAAATGAATTTTAGTGCTCTGCGAATATATATATATATATATATATATATATATATATATATATATGGGGTCATTCCACGCCAACTGTCCCAGTCGGGGCACTCGACAAAAAACAATTTCTTTTAAAAAATCTGAGAAAATTACATCATTGTATTGTTTTGCTGTGGGGGCAATACAAACCAACTGAATTTTCTGCATAAAAAAAAAGAGGCGGTGTATTCTTAGCACATGATTTTCAGTTTCTTTTGTTAGTACGTTATATTGTTTATTAGCTATCACGGTGATAATAAACAGAGGTAAAAATGTAACAACGTTATTGCTTAGATAAGTCACAATTCCCCCAATAATGAATCGCGTTACTTATCGCATGGGGCTCTCAGAATCAACGGGCGTCAAAATAAGTTAAGTCTGAACGTTCATGTAAACCTGAGAAATGAGGCGTGAGCGTGGACGTTTATAGCGGATCCATACGAAGTTCATCTATGTATACCGCAAGGGACGGCGCACGATCTGACGACGTTATCCTTACGTCGTCCGAGAGCCTGCGGACGGAATATGCCAAGCTGTTTTTGACATCTTAATTTGGGTGGTTGCGGGCAGCAGATTTTTGGTTAAAATAGGATTTGTCAGTCTGGTAACATGTAGTTTTAGAGCTGTTATGGGATCACTATAACACAGGATTTTTGTGGCGTAGTTTTACGCCGCCGCCGCCTCCGGTGTGCGTAAGCAATGTAATAAGCCACGCGATTCATTGTTGGGGTAATCGTGGCATATCTAAGCCAATGACATTGTAATATTTTTACCTCTATTTCTTATCACCTTGATATGTAATTAACAATATAACGTACTAACAAAAGAAACTGAAAATCGTGTGCTATGAATACACTACCTCTTTTTTATGCATTGAATTCAGTTGGTTTGTACTGTTCCCACAGCAAAACAATGCAATGGTGGGACTAAACTTCAAAAATTTTGTCTCAACTAAAACAGAAACTACTTTGATTAAACTTTACGTGGGCAAAGTCTTTATGATTCTCAATCCTATGCGTTTTTCCGCTTGTTTTTTCTTGGACCCCCTTAGGTTGCTACAGACGTCTCAACATAGGCAGTGTAGCGTTTTTGCCAAGTTCAGGATTTATTTTAAAGCCTATTCGCCGTACACATGTAAAATAAAAATATTAGAAGATAGTACGTTTTATGGAACGTTTTATAGATTTAATTTCTGCATTTGGTCGATAACTTTCTTTTGTAAAAAAATTCCCGAAAACACGACAACTTACTAAATTTTACCTACGCGTTAAGAAGTAATAAATATAAGCCTCTTATAAGGAACTGCCCTATAATGAAACCACGAGGCCCGAAAAACGCTAGAAAGCAAGTGTTGAAAGAATGCCTGGAACAGTCGATTTATAGCGAATTTTTTGTTCGTACCAGGTTTTCCAACATTTCGTGAAATTTTCAAATGGCGCTCACGTCCCCAACAATGTTTTGCCGCTCAAATTATTTTGGGAAATTACTGTATTACTAATGTCTATATGTGTGTAAGTTTCTGACATTTTTTAAAAGAAACTGATTTTTGTCGAGCGCCCCAAGTGGGACAGTTGGCGTGGAATGACCATATATATATATATATATATATATATATATATATATATTATATATATATATATATATATATATATATATATGTATATATATATATATATATATATATATAGTATATATATATATATATATATATATATATATATATATATATATATATATATATATATATATATATATATATATATATATATATATATATATATATATATATTAGGCCCATTGTCTTGGTCTAAACAGCCAACGTTTGCAATATTACTACAAGAGCAGGTCACACATAGTCGCCGCTATGTGTTTTTCACTGCGTGTTACGCTTATTTAATATTTCACTCAAGCAGCCACGCTTTGTTAAGCCTCTGCAAAGACGCCACTTGCAGCGCGCTGCTCAAACACAAAAAAGGAGGCATGAAAAGGACACACAGGCATACACAGGACATGTGTGTTTAGAATAACAGAGAGCTGAGCTAGTCGGTAAGCATTCATTCTAAAATGACAGGGCGTGCAAACACGGAGACAGGAAAGAAGTCAGGACACCACAAACGCCGTTTGTGGTGTCCTGACTTCTTTCTTGTGTCCGTGTTTGCACGCCCTGTCTTTTTAGGACATGTGTGTCCTCTTCACGCGTTTGTTCTTTTCACACAAAACAAGGAACACACAGGAATGCCTGTGTGTTCTTTTCGTGCGTCCTTCTTCGTCTTTGAACAGCGCGCTGCAAGTGTCGACTGCACATAACCAACTAGCCCCTACTTAGCCGATCGAAGCTCTGCTCTTTGTTTGCACCACAGCATTCCTTGCCTTCTGTGCTTTTCGCACACAGCTCCTCCCAAGAGGTTTGACTTCACCTACGAGCGGGTGTCGGCGCACGTGACGAACCTGTCGTGCGAGGCGGACGGCGTGTTCCCACAGCCGACGCTGTTCCTCTACCAGAGCAGCGGCCGGGACCCCGTGTCGCGACCTGTGGCATCGGCGCCTGCCAGAATGGCAGCCCCAACCCCCGCGGAAGGCGCTGCCGGCTACCACGTGCGCCTGACGTACGCGCTCGACAGCCGCACGCTGGACGTGTCCGGGCACGTAGAGTACGTGTTCGAGTGCGTGCTTGCCATCCCGGAGACCAACTATAGGCAGCAGCGACGGCTAGAGTTTGAACCCGGTAAGGATGGCACAATAAAAAACAAGCAATAGGTAGCAATTTTTTATGATAATCCCAGATATGCTAGCCTGGTTTATCGCCTGGCTTGCTGCTCCAGCTGCCGGGTGATGACTATGATATATACAATGACCACATAAGCACACACGTAATACGTACGGTCGCAGATACACATATATACACAAAAGAGTCATTTATAAAGTTTTGTTAAGGTGAGTAGTTCGCTCGGGCACACTGTCGGGCGCTTATAAGGTTATAAGGTTATAAGGTATACTCGCCCAAGTGTCGCATTCGCTGTTTCTGTATGATTCGCACCACTCCGTTCAAAATGCATTAGCACTATCAAGTCCGTATTACTGCAGTTCTGGCGGCTTGTTTGAGCAGGAGTTGCATATACTTGGCACAGAGCAATTATTAAAGCAAAGAAAGCAACGATGTGTGTTGAGCAAAAACGGGAATGAGTTAGAGTACTGCGTGCTGCACCACAAAAGAGCTTGCTGAAATGCAAGAATTCTGAATGTGATCCAGAATGTTGGCTTTTCTTAGCATTCTGAGGCAGACTGAGACATCAAAGCAACAATGTCGGAAGTGTGAAACTTTTTATCGCGTCCCCAAGAGGAGCGCGATTTCTCCTAGCATGAAACGAAGTTTTCAGCGAACAGAAAGAAAGCGCAGTTCTCTATTTTGGGTCCACGCGTGTTTGTTCACACTCCAAGCAAAGCTTTGAAGGAAGACGCTGGATTTAAGAAGCGCCGTGCACACAAGGCGCCTTCGTATATAGGCCACAACGGCAGGCTTGAAGAATTTTCGGAATGCAACGAGCGAATATCCGAACGACCGAATGCAGCAGGCTGTTTCCTAAGCACGGGCATGAGGAATGGAGAAAAATGATATCAATCGGCAAACATCGTACCCATCTAAGTCCTTCGAGGATACGTGCTCTTTGCAAAGAAGCGAATCGGCGGGAATTTAAACAGCTTCCCGGGAACCGAACCATCTCGGCATTATTCCGACACGTACGTTGACAGAACGAATGCGATGAGACGGCTGGTGGGAGGCAGGGTTTTATTTGAAGTGTGGCGTTTGCGCATTTCGATGAAAAAACTTCAAGCACGGCCCGAGTGCCGCGACAGAGAATCTTCGATGTTTCGTTTTTCCTATCAGGTACTGTCCTCAGCTCTGCAAGCCATATCGTCTGGGATACAAACTGCCGCTTTCCCTTGTAGAAAGCCTTGTGCGCGAAGTTCAATCTGCATGTGGAATTCTGGTTTAAAAAAGCGTCGAGGAGGATTGTGGTGGCTTCTCAAGAGGCTCAACGGCACCCATTCTTGCCATTCACGCTTACGGCAGGCGTCGTATTCGCTCATCGCTGCTGAATTGCGCTTACCGCAGCCAACATTTCCTATACTTTCGCTACCGCCATTTTCAAGCTAACCGTGCTACGATAGTCACAGCTTGAGCCTGTCCACCCCGGTGTCGTCCTTGGTAAGACGGCATGCGGTGTACTTGAAGAGACTTTTATATGCTCACTCTCGAACTTCACAGTTCAAGTGCTGTGCTATATAGGGCCGAATTCACAAAACATTTTTTTCGCAAGTGCGTTTTACCACTGGTCAGCCGGATACGCAAAAGATATGTCCCGGACCGTGCTTCGTTGAAATATTCCCCTACGGAAATTTTGAGGGAGGACGTTTTTTTTTTTTTTTTTTTTTAATGCGGGCACTGGTTTCTGTGCGCTGCACTATCGACTCGGTGGAATTCCAGGCCTATTAGTGCATGCTTGACGTCATGCTTATAATGTAAACTGTCACTGTGCTAAGCTTGAGGAGGCGGCCGGGATGCAAAAACACCCGTGTACTTAGCATTAATTACACGTTGGTGAAACCGAGGCGGTCAAAATTATTCCGGATTCCTGCACTACGGCGTGCCTTTGTATATGTCGTGGTTTTGGCACGTGAAACCCCTGAAATTAACTAATTATTTATTGGAAAACATCGCTTTTCCTTCCTTCTCAACCACATTGGCCGACAGTGTTGGAGCAAAGCACGTCATATTCATAAAAGCCTAGTCGCCTCATATTACTAACATGTACATACGGAAAATATGCGAGTGAAGGAGGCCTATAAGAATGATGACGTTGGAGTAACATACTCCACCGTCATAACAATTATGACGGTGGAGTAACATACGTCGGCGTGTTGCGCTATGATAATTACTTATTTATAACTTTTATTGAAAGAAACGCATGGTCAGTCGTCGGTCGACTATATTGAATAACCTAAGTCGATTTTGAAGTAGGTTATTGCAACGTCTTCATTTCCTTAACTGGTTCATATTATAAATTACTGCCAGTTTTCTTTTTTTTTTCTTTGTTGTAGCAATCACATGGAAAATCATGGTGGCTTCACACCGTCACTGTGCACTAACGTGAGCGGCGCTTGTGCTGCCCTCGAATCGAAGGTTAGAAGGTTTCGAGAAGTCGTTTAGTTAGAAAAACAAACAAGCAAATTAAATGCATTAATTTCTAAATTGCAATAAATAGAAACGTTTCTTTACAAATCACGTACTTTATGCTGCCCAACGCAGACATTTTCGGAGCTAGCCACAACTTCGCTTTGCCGCATGCGGTATCACAGGGGCACCGGCCTAACTGTCGTGCATAAACTTTTAGGCCAAGCCTCCGCCGAGTCGCTCCAGCGCTAATTGGTCTTTTCCGTGCTGCAGAAACACGGGCACGCGTCCGCGTTCCTAATTTGAACAAACGGCCCACCGCTGCTCGTCGTGCGGGAATATGTGTAGTAGCCGGACGTGCCGCTGTATACGCGAACACGACCCGACAAATTGCGTCGAAACCGACGAACGCTGCCCTGTTTCAGGCAGCAGCGCGAGTAAAGCGAGGTTCCGAAATGAGAGGACCACGGCAGGAAGGTCCGACGTCACGACTAAGCTGCCGGAGGGACCACTGGTGGACTTTGTAGAGCGGGTTAAGGAAAGATGCCTACGTCCACGTATGCAAACATACGCGGCGAAGGACGACGCTTGACGGTGCCCCTGAGACTTGGTGCTGTTCTCTTTTTGTTGCTGCTCTGTGACCTCTTAGGGCTAAACATGTATGGTGTTTATCTGTACATGAGTGAGGCGTATCGTGAATACCATGAGCCTTCATGGCCTTTCCGCGTTTTTTTGTTTTTTTTGCGCGCTGTGCAATTCAACGTGCAGTTTTTCTTCTGATCGTTGATATTTATTGCCCTGTAAAAAAACAACTAGAAAAATAATGCTTTTTCTCACGTGGTTCAGGACGATTGGTCAGCACAGCGAGCCGACTTTACACCGTGGACATTTTGCTGAGGGTGCTGACAGGCGTGTTCGCACTGATGGATCTCGCATAGCAACCGGCGCACTAGCAGGAATGACGTCGCTGGAATCAAAGTAAGTACTATACGTGCTGCGATTTGCAGTGGAACGCACGATCTTGTTTTTCAACCCTTTCCGCATGAACGAGAGTAGCAATTTACGACAGTGTCTATGTGAATGATACTACACTTTCACTTCGCTCACAGTTACACAATTAGGTAGGGAGAGAGGACGGAGCACAGAAAAGCTTCGTTATGCAGTTCGAGAAACGCGCTGTTGTTAATCACATGACAGCAGTCGATGATCATTGCCCTGACACTGTGATACATTTCTATACGCATCTCAAGGTAACGTGAAAGAAAGCGCGGCCTCACGTAACTGTAATTATAGACAGTTAAAACAAAATAACGCTTCGTATCCAATTAGCGATGCTACTTAGAAATAATAACACACTTTTCTAGAACGTTTAGCGTCATTACGGCTTTACTAGCCACTACACGTCAAAACAAATTTATAGACAACGTATTTTATTTTTGATCTCCTAACTGTGGTCAAGCATGTGAACCAAATATTGTGCATTTGTGCATGTCGGAATCTAACAAAACGTGTATATATATATATATATATATATATATATATATATATATATATATATATATATATATATATATATATATATATATATATATATATATATATATATATATATATATATATATATAGGACGTGTCATTATTCAGGGAATGAACTGCGGGCTGCATTGGAACAAACAAGACCAAAATGGGAATTCATGATTACAAAAATATGTTGTTAGGTTTTCAAGAAGCATGTCCCAAACGGCGAAACACAGCCAACACACATGGCCAATATACAATCCCACATACCAGATTTTCCTCATGAAATACGTCATTTTAGACGGGTCTACATAGGAAAAATTTAAGGCGAATTGTCCTTATGCGAACTGCTGGTAACGTACGAGTAAATACGGTATTTTTCATTGCATTTAAATTATATCAAGTTTGTTATATCAAAAATATACTTATTTTGCACGCAAATACACTATGGCAACAATATTATCGTTTATACCATTCATGCCTTAACACACACGACGTGTACGGCATGGCATACATATAACATGCCATTGATCTTTGCCATGCATCTGGTTGGTTTCTTTAGTCGCGGACGCAATCGGCAGATACGCTTCGGTCATATAGGCAGGGCCTCTACCTTCTTTAGTTGCAGTCGATTATAAATAGATACAGTTAAAGTGACATTGGTTCGCCAAAAAGTGCATTCATTATGAAGCGTCACGATTTTTTTAAATAGAAAATAAATGAAGGAGCTGTTGTCACCATTGCTTGGTGACGGCTACCCCTTTCCAAGTAGCTGTTAGGATAAAAATTAAGAAACATAAATAATCTATATACATATATACAGTCCCACAAGTTCAAGAACTTTCGTTTCAACACAGCGCACATACCGTCGCGGTGCAGTCTTTCAGTATAGTCCGCACAGTAACCATCGCAAATATTGGTGTCCTCAAAAAAACGCTGGAGCACTTTCATTGCTTTGCGGTTTATCCTAGCCGGTCATGGGCCTAGTATTTTCGCTAACGAAAACGCTCGCTCAGAATCCAGCGCGTGAAGTTCCTGTTCGAATCGCTGTCTATGTGTGTAGTACTTAGGGCAGTCGAGCAACAGATGATGAACATCCTCGTCGTCATGGCCGCATGAACATGTTGACGACGATGCACGCTGAATCCGAAATAAGAAGTGTTTTGTATAAGCTGTTCCGAGTCTCAGGCGATGAATGAGTGTGTCGGTACGTCTTGAGAGCTGGCGGTCTAATTGACACGATATATTCTGTTCTCGATTAGGAGCCTCGCACATGCTAAGCAAACTTTGTTTTCTTCTTTACTGCAGACCAAAGAACCAAGTAGGAGGATCGCGTGCATTTCACAACGTCGAATGTAGAACGACGTCCTTGCCCGGTATGCCGTCGCTTGAAAGAGAGCGGTGGTCGAAACGTCGGTCACCGCGCCCACTATGTCGCCCGTCACGGACATCCATGTCCACAAGCATCAGTGCCTCCTGTTCAAGCGTGCAGAGCGCAAGCGTGTGCTCGTCTTCGATGCGCGAACATCTACGCGCGTGCACTTGTGTGTGTGTGTGTTTTCGTTTTGCGCGCTTGTGACTCGCTCTCTATCTCCACAGCGACGTTGGACAGCAGAGCACATCCGAAACGTCACATTGCAGTCCGCGTCACCGTTCGCTTCCGAAACTTCCCATTTCCGAGTAATGCCTCTATTATTTTCTTAAACATGTCGCACTCTCTTAAGACTCCACATGGCACTTCCTCACTTTCCAGCACGTTGGCCATGTCCCCTCTAATGGACCATACTCTCACAACGTTTGAAAAAAAAATGCATCCGACTCAGTGATTACAGTGTGTAGTCTCTTCTGTCGCTGATTTTGCAGAAGGCCTCGTACGCGCAGCCATCAAACTCACCGTGACATCACCGTCATCTAAAAAAAAGGAAAGAAAGAAAGAAAGAAAGAAAGAAAAAGCGGATGAGAGACACGACGCAGTAGTGTCGGAATAGGCCACGGTAGTGATGACGTTGACGAAAGCAAGTTGTTATGTGACGAACAACATCCACTGTGAAAACTGTCGGTATTCGACATCGTATTTGACGTGCCAGCCTGGTGCACAATTTAAACAAAACAGCTCATTCGGATACCCACGTGATATTTGCGAAGCCTACTCGCAAGGAAGGACAGTTGCCAACTTCCGTCTTGTAAAACGGCTACATTTAATGGCGGCTTTTTATCTTTTGATTGGTCGAACTTGTATGGGCGGTGCCCCGTCATAGGCGATCAGCTTCGAAAACGGCTCGAGAAGCCCCTCATCTCACACAAACCGGCGCCGTGACGGTGACGTAACGGGGAATTTGACGGCTGTATGAACGAGACGTAATGCTGCAGGGCGTGATATTTTTATCAAAAGGGCCGTTGTGGCACTGACACAGAAAAATATTTGAGCATAGTTCAAGAGTTAAATCTACGGTAAGGGTAAAAAAACAGAAATGCTACAGGGCTGGAGCAGCGTAAGAATACGTTAAGCCACAGAAAACGCAGAAAAACCAAATTTTTCGGGAAAAAATGGTGCACATGGTTCAGAAATTATCGATGTCGCGCCCCGAAAGAGCGCCTGTCGCAGAGTACGAAAATGTGTTAGTCAGCTTTTTACTCCGAAGATCGCAATGTTTTCGGGATTTATGCTGTAACTGTCAGTTTTGTAGTAATTTCCAGCTTCAATTTCTGGCGAAGTTGTGATGTGGTAAAGTGCGAATAATAGAACTGACGGCTTGATTTACTTAGTTGATATTTCGGTGTTCTGTTGCGTATGCACAAGCTTCAGCTGTGTACTTTGCACATACACATTCCGGAAGTTTCATGTAGCACACACAGCATAATCGTCATGCAGGGGCAAATGCCAAACGATGCTTCTCAGAACAAAACCGAAGAAAAAGAAGCGTAGTCCAGAAAACTACAAACGCGTACATATAGAACAGTATCGTCCAGTGTAGCGCAGCCACAAAATTCTTATTTGAAAACTGACGGCATTGTGTTTTTAGGCAGAAAATTTTGACTAAAGCTCGACTAGCACTTGCCACAGGGCAAGCGTTTGTCATCGTCCCTTCCCCCAAGAAAGCTGTATTTTGTATGTTTCCGCAAGTTTATATGTAAAAAGTTCCTCCTATAACATGTTATAAAAGTTTGTTCCCACCGATATCAAGCGTGTTCTTTCTCACTCTCGCCTAATGGAGCGCCATTTCTACTGTCACACGGAAAAGTGAAGACGTGAGTACATCCATCCATCTAAGCTTCATCGACATTAGAGACATAGAATTAAGAAGAGCAAGCAAGGTCAAGGAAGCGATTAAATTTTGCATAGGAAAGGAGGGGGTGAACGAGAAGAAAGAATAAAATGGAAGAGATAGGACTAATGTTGATCACTTCTTGAGTTTCCTGCCAAAAGAAGCTCTTAGAGGTCTGCTGAGTGTATGCGTGAATTCGTGCGAAATGCAGGAATTCATGTTCTGGGCTGGTGTGGCACTTGGCCATGGTTTAAGCACGCTCGTCAAAATGAATTGTGTGTACAGTTTATCCAACAAGAATTCAAGTAGAACGAATTGGTTGTATTAGCGGGGAGAAAATGGTAAGAAGAAATTCCACACACGTAACTGTCAAAGCAAGGAGTCTTACTAGAGCCAAGGATGACACCAATAGCGTTTAGCAAACAATAATTTTGAATTGCAGCGGGCGTGACCTTGTGCTATCTAGAACATCACAGAAGCAGTGAGATTTCCCAGGAAACAGTTTCAGAAAGCAGGAAAGTTCAAGTCAGCGAAGGTGCTGTTAAGAGCTTTTTCTGGCAGGAGCACTTCGAAGGAATTACAGAGCATAACTACAAGAGTTGAAGCAATCTCTTATTAGATGTAAGTTTCAGAAACTGGACTTTTTTAAATTAAATGTGTTAAGGGAAAGGTTCATGCCTATACATGGCTCCGGTTACTCCTCTTCCCTTACTTATTAATTATCGTCACGAACTTATAAATAAAAGTAGACTCACTCACGACAATGTCCTTTTAAAAGGAACGTTCTCACGTCATGCATAATTTCCGCGTGATGACAACAACGAAGAATGGTCAAAGTGAAACGCTTGCGTCTCCCCTATATTTTATGAAGAAAGAAGGCATACTGGACGAGTTGAGTTAGTTGAAATTCACAGTACCTGAACGCAGCACGAGAAAGACGGGACCTAGAAAGATAGGATACAAACAACGCTGTTTATTTCCTCTCTTTCTTTTTCCTATATGCGCTGTTTTCAAGTCCTTTTTTCCCTGCTCTTTCTCTCGTTTTGTGCTGCCTTCGAAGATGGATCACACGAACTATATATCCCTCACAAATCCTGCACAAGTTTATTCATTGTTTAACTTGTCCACGCTTCAAAAACTTTTAAAGAATTTTCAGGTAGCGCACTTTACCAAGAAATAGTGGCTACCGTTAAACGGGTCTGTTACCAGCCAGTGGGCGCCTTTTTTATTTTTACTGGTGAAAAAATCGTGAGCATACGCTGCGAGTTTGAAGTCCGTTGAAATAAGCATAACCTTTCACTTTTACAAAGAGACAAGCATTTTGCGCCTACTTGCAAAGCTGGAAAGGCGGAATAATGCGTTCGTTTTAAGACGTGACGTCGGTTGTTGATGATACCAATGCGAGAGGCTCGAAAAAATGGCGTTATCGGATGGAAAGTGGAAGTGAATTTATTATAAAACTTATAAGCACGGAAAGGTAGGAAGACCACGAGAGCGAATATCCAGACCAGGCATGTTTTACAGCAGGGCTGTTATGCTCGAGCTTTGCCGTGTGTCGTAGATGTGAAATTATCATCATCATCATGAACCGGCACGCACTCTCTTTGTGCTGTGCTTCATCTTCCTCTTCGGCTTCACTTCCAGAACACGTGCGTCCATTTGTTATGCGTGGGACGTAGTAACTGTGATGAGTGAAAAAACGAGTACGTAGCGAGAAAAAGAAAGATGGAGAAAGAAAGTGAAAGAGAAATTTTTGGCGAGGCGAGATTCGAATCGGCGTACCCGCTATCCGAAAGCGAGTGTCGTGACCTCTCGGCGATACAGGCACGCTAGCAGAGCCTTGTATAGTATAGTGTAGCAAGGGGGTGGGAAAGGGAAGTAAATGCGAGGAGGAGGGGAGAAAGAGCACAGAGAGAGAGAGAGAGATAGAAAGAAATAGAACTAAAAGAGGAGAGAGAAAAGGTAGAAAGGAAAAGACGAAAGAGCGAAAAAAATAGAAGGCGAGAGAGGCTGTACAGAGAGATAGAGAAAGAAAGAAAGACATAGAAAGAACGAGAAAGAGAGAAATAGAGAGAAGAAAGGAAGAAAGAGAGAAAAGATAGAAAGACCGAGAAAGAAATAGAGAGAGAAAAATTGGTATCGCGAAAGAGAGAAAGAAAAGATAGAAAAAAAGACAACACGCATAGCCATGTATACTATAGCATAGCAAGCGGTGGGAAAGAGAGAGGTCAGAGGTTAAAAGCCTAGCCAAGCCAGGGTCAGCTAGGTGACCGCCAGTATTGCCGTGACCCAGCCTCGCGCGACCTAGTACAAGCTGCGCAAATTTCTTTAGTGCAGATTGTGACCTGTACTAGAGAATCCTGAATAGCGTTGCAATATAAGTCGAGCGCGTGTCAAGTAGCTCAGCCAGGAAGAGCATTAGCCGGTGTTTTTAATTACGTACATTTGGCCTCCGGCTACATTTTTTTTACAACGTATTGAGAACCTCACGCTTCTTATCGTTTTTCTTTTATTCAGGTGATAAATAGACGTTTGCGTCTTTAGGTGGTATCACCTGCTGCTTGTCGCTTAGCACAATAAAAGATTTCCCGTGGGCAGGCCACTTTTCTGAATTCACGAATGAACCCGTCAACGCAACGGTAACTGTTCATCGTACAGAAGCAGCGCGCCGTCAGTTAATATAATAAAAGGCAGCTTTTTCTTAGGCTTTCCATTAGTTTTTTCTAGTACCCAAACTGAGAGGCCTCGACAATCTGGGGAAAGTTTTTCGGTTCAACAGCGTATGCATCCCAAGGATGTTTGGTCGCGGCCACCACGGCATTCAAGATCACGTGGCTCGGAAGTCGTGATATCGCGTGCTCGCGCGCGTTCAACCACTCTCTCTCTCTTTCTTTCTCAAACTTCCTTCATGGCCGGGCCTGACACTCAGGATGATTAATGGCCTTCTGATGACTCCTTCTTCTTCCGAACCTGCTGCCGCCTCCGTAATAGATTACACCCAATGGGCTTCTACACAATGCATGCGTTTCACCGCCTTCCACTTCGCAGCGAGTGTGCCGCTGTGCTTTAATTTAGACGCCAGTCTTGTTCGTCCAACTGTGCGCGTGTAACGGAAGCGACGCTTTGTAGTCGAGTCGCGTCGGTTTGGTGCCAGAATTGGAAATTCGGAGACGGGGCGCTTGGGTGAACGCCTCAATGAATGGAAGCTCTGTTCTTGACGAAGCCAGTTGTAGTGGACGGATGGGCATTGTGTGCGCTGAGTCACGAGCTGGTATGCAGCCATTCTTTTATTGTGGTGACTTGAGAGCGCATAAGCTTGTGCCCGTCTATGATTAGACGCATCTTGCGCGAATAGCGGGCGTCATTACTCACCTATTTCTGTTGTTCTGTTCTTTAAGAAAGGACTTGTCGATATGGAAACACTATTTTTCGATTACAATTATGAAATGGTGTGCTCAAACGTTAGCGTAGAGAAAGAGAGAGAGGTGATAAAATGAGACAAAGAAGGGAGCTCAACCAAAATTGTAGCATCCGACTTGCTACCCTAAACACTAAGGGTAGGCGCTGTATGAAAGCTGGCTTGACATATTAAGTGGTGAAGTCACACTTGAACGACGGCAAAGATCGCCGGTTCAGCCTCGACTGAGCTGCACAAAATGAAGCCACTAGTTCTGCTCGCCGCACAATTCGTTCCAGCTTAGCCACGTCACTTGTCATCGGACTTGTCAGATCATTCGTCCCTTTGTGTAAGAATAGCAGCTCACGTGAATTTTACACGATCAGTTATTCATCCCTTCCTTAGGACGTGTTTCATGTATTAATATTTTGTTTCAGTTCTTTCAGGATTTCATTATGCACAGTGATTCTCTGTTCATACGAAAGTTTGCTCGAGATTGCAAATGTTTGAATTAAAACCTAATCACCTATGTTTTTTTTTACTCATTACACGTGCCACGGTAATTTAGAAAAATTAGACGCGTGGGAACGCTCGGTGCGCATAGAATGAAAAAAAGTGAGCGCGCTGCTTGACGGAGTGTTTGAGCAATCAATCAATTAACATGATTTCCGTTATCTTGAGGTAATCGCGTTAACCCGTGGAGAACTCCGTGCCTCCTCGTCATCTCATTTTTTCGCCTGTTTACTTTCATTCGCTTTGATGATCCGACACGTCTGCTTCTGTGCAGACATGAGCAGCCTAATACTTAGAAGAAGATGTGTTTAACGAAGCAAATGTGGATAGGAGAGGCTTAGTGCCACATGCGAAGGAGAATCACACTTCCATTCTTCAAAGCGATGCTGGAGCTTCTCAAGCTTAATGCTGCTTAAAGGCCCCTCCGAAGTTGTCCTCGAGTGTTCAGATCTTCGAACATGCTCGGAATGCTAATGCATGATATCCCTTTCTTTTTAGGCGTCCACATCTTTAACGTGATTCGGCAATTACTTCCTATGAACAACTTATATCCGGGTACGGTTGCGAAAGCGCGCTTGCGAGAACTCTATCTCTGCACTGGCCTGGTCTGCGCAAAAGTATATCACTACTGCTGTAGTTTTTAAATTAAAGCGACGCTCAGTTGAAGGAGACTTATTTAGAAATCCGGAACACGATTCGACTGGATAGAACACCGCGGTGATGCAGAAGGCCTATGCTCTTTAAATTTAAGAGAATAGACGTTTCGGGCTATCAAGCAATATAGCGGCGGTTTACCGCTAGTGCGGCAGCAGAGCGAGGTACCGGTTGCGCTGTTCACAACTAGAAACGGGCAGAAACATTGACAAAAGCACACACCTAGGGTGCTCTCGTTTGGGGATGGTAGAGCGGCGAATACATAGTGAATACTGTGCTCATTGCTAGCAAATTTTCATTGATGTGTTCATTGCTGGTATTGCTTTGTAAAAGAATATAATCGCGAAAGGGCTTCCACGATGGTAATCACGAATTAGACTTTTGTGACAGCGCTCGGCTTACATGAGCTCCGTTTAATAATACGATGAGGCCTGGAGAATTTATGAGAAGGGGTAAGGATATGTGTAATGAAATAAATATTAGGGGTGTGCGAATATCAAATTTTTCGAATACGAATCGAATACGAATATCCACCTTCGAATATCGAATCGAATATCGAATATCAAAGGAAAAATGCCTCCGCAGTAACAATATTTTATTTAACATGTAGCTATCTGAAAAAAAAATGCATTAACAGCCTGACTGGCAACACAACATACACTGCTGTCTTCAGAACACAATGTCCAGGCTAGCATAATGCAGATCACAACACAAGCAAATATCACGGCACAATGAAAGTAATGACTAGATGTTATCATGAAGAAATGTGAGTTGCTCCACATGATCAGGCAGCAGGCGCTCCCTTATAACAGAGACAACTCCCCCCCCCCCCCCCCCCCCCCGCCACTGAAAAGGCACGCTCGCTTGGAACAGAAGTGGCTGGTATAGGGAGTTACATGGGGCAAAGCTTTGCCAGACTGGGGTATCTGATGGTGCCTACAGTCCGCCACGAGTCACGTGGGTCATTGTCTTTCTTCAGAAGTGATCCCGCATAGTGAACGAGTGGTAGTGCGGCACGTTACGGCCGCATAATATTGAAAATGTACCGTTACATGACCGCCAACAGCGCTGCACGTCGGAGATGCACTAGCAATAAATCATACGTATTGGGGCGCTCGTCGCAGGCAGATATCGTGCCTCCGTGCACTTACGATGTTTATCGCTCCTCTCGGCACGTTTTTAGCTATACGAACGCAGCAGAAATGTGGAAGACCAGTTATTTTATGCATGATAATCGAATCGCATATTCGAATTTTTTGAATATTCGAAACTTTCGAATACACGATTTTCGAATCGAATACGAATATTTCGAATGTAATATTCGACGAATATTCGAAACTTTCGAATATTCGCACACACCTAATAAATATGGAAATGTGCCTTGGAAAGGGGCAGAGTAGCCGCTGAAACACGAGGCTTTTACACTTATTTTCTCTTATTTTCTTATTTTTACTTATTTTCTCTTACACTTATTAATTTACACCTGCAGGCAAGCTTCCTGAACCCAGATATGATTTTGTTATTGTTAGCGGTGGACAGGATGAAAATATGGGGCATTATTGCACCACTTCTTTACAAAATGTTCAAGATGCACTGGCTTTCTTCGCGAAAGCTACAATTCCAATGTACGAAGGTTTCGTAGCGACATCCCAGCATCGCCCGGGATCATAGAAATGATATTTGATGTTTTGGATTGGATACTGCCAGGAAGTAAACATATTAATTGGCGGCAAGGAAACAACGGTCCCCCGTGAATGGTTCGCAAAGCTTTTACCGGAAGCAATTCTTTCCGCACCGTCGACTTCCTGGACAGATTAACCATCCAGGAAGAGCAGACCACCGCAGGAACATAATGATCAAATTGACGCCGCAGACATTGGCAATCTTTTATTTGAAATCGATGACATAGCGTGAGAAACAACACACAAAGAGGTTGTTTTTCTCGAGGCTTGTGAGTAGCTTTTAACTAAAGATGTCTGCTCTTGAAAGTAAACACGTGACATCCATAATGCTGGGTAATCAGTAATTGAGGAGTGAGGGCACAGAAGGAAAAAAGAAGTAGAACTTTCCTGTGGCTCCGCAAGGAGTAATGAGGACCTTGAATTTGCGGCAGCGGTATAACAATCACAAAGTAGGTACTGCCTGAAACGTGGTTTAATCCTTACGTCCCCGATGCGCCACACATGTGATCGAACGATACTGCTATCCCACCGCTGGGGTGATCGCCTGCTTCATGCATTGCCTTCCCATGGAATATGGAGTAAAATGTACGGGAAATATACGTGCGGTACACAAGTCAGAGGAGAGCAATTCTTCCCGTATACTTGTCGCATCCTATGGCGGTTACTCAGAGGGAATTGAGCGATAGGATACAGACGCAGCGGTTAGGGCCGTTGTAGTTAGGTTATGACTCCCTACTGCTGCCCTTACTTCCCTATTTCGGGAATAGAGGGAACGCCTGGATTCCAGAGAGCGCAAATAGGCATATGTTACAGCTCGCGGTTTATGGTCAAAGTTAAAGGAAGACACCAACCAAATACAAAAAGGGGTTTAAAATGAAAGACGTTTAGGCTTCCATACGAGGGTCGGAACGGCTTTTAACTTGAAGTTCTTTTTTGAATTTGGTCGGCGTCTCCCTTCACCTTTGATCACGAGCATTCTCGAACAGACGTGTTTTCGTGGAACTCTTGATTTCAGCTCGTGATTTAATTGATAAACGGCACAATGGCCTACGTAGGTCAGGTGTTTCTCTGTGGGAGAATTCTCGTAAGAAACAAAAAAAATTCCTCACGCATACCTTTTCGCTTGTGATGAACTCGCAACCGATCTCAACTTGTACAGAATGACCATTATTATACGGCTACTCCCCTCCCCTCTCCCCCTCCCCCCAGGTTATGGAATTCAGTTTCAGTCTCTGAGATTTGCAGGGAATAGAACATAATTACACGAGCTTTCACCGTAGTGATGAAATGTTTGCGAAAAGGTGGTGTCTCCGGTCTCAACGTTTCGACAAGACGACTTTTCTTCGTCTGGGTAGCTGTCGAAGATAAGTCCTCTTGAAGAAACGGGGTCTCCAGCGACATCCTTTCTTTTTTTCTTTGCAAGAATTTTTTATCACTTCGATCCTCCATCTGCCCCTGAACTTCTGTCCTTTTTAACGCACTAATAGAGTGGATGTCGGGCTAAATGGTAACCGCATGAGGCACACATTGGTTGCCAATACAACGCGCGTACCGCGTAACGCTGATTACCGAGCAACGCAGAGCGCCGTTGTTTCGAGTGCAGATGCAGGTAAATATCTGCTCAAACACATCTGTCACATAGAGTTACACTACCCAACGCATTGAAAGCACTTCCGTCTGAGACTTCACCACGGGTTCTGTCTCTTTCGCCCGCATCCTCAGCTAGAGACCATCCGTGCGTCGGCAACCGCGTTTCCTTTGCCACACTATCTTCATTGCTCGCTTCGCCCCAATCACCCGCACCGAAAGGAATGACGCGTTAGTGCTCGCGACACCGGCTAGTCGCACGGTTGACGGCCTCACGTGTACCGACAGCACGCCGAGCTCTTCTCCGGAGCCGCTCTGAAGCGACGACAAGGTGCAGCTCTTCCGAGCTGTTAAGCCTAGACTGCGGAAGGCGCCGCGGCAATGACTGTTGTCTCGCCTTACTCTTCCCTTTTGCTTTACCGCTCTGACGCTTGCCGGCACTCTGCTGGGGTCGTCTCGGTGGCAATAACGACCACGCTGTAATTAAAGGAGGGCCCCGGGACTGAAGTAATCGTACGCCTGAGTGCAAACGCCTTCGCGTTCTAGCAACTTTTCTTTTTATTTTTGCTTTTCCATGCAACCATGATGGCGGAATAGTGTAAGGATGCCAGCTTCCTCTTCGTGTGAGCGGCTCCGATGTACGCCCAACAACGGCGAAGATTAGCGCACTCTTTCCGAGTCTCAGCTGTTTTGTGCATGACGCGAGTGGTTAATGGATCATCGTAATCAGAGTGGCGCCTTCGTTGTACTTAAGCGTAATGTTCAAGGCCTACACAGTCTAAAGGCATTCATTTGGGGTGTACCGGTGGTGAACATATAGTGCAGAATACGGAGAGCAATCTTCGCTTTTGGGGAGCTGCCTACGTACCACGCACGCACGCACGCACGCAAGCACGCGCTCACGCACAGACACACACACTATGGCGCGCGCCCGCGCGCGCACATAGACACTTTTTCCGCCGCAAACAGCTGAAGACAAGCGTTTCTTTATACCCTGTCCCTGTCTAGTCGAAAGAACAAACAGAACACGATGCTTTGTCCTGCTGCCTGCCACGCAGTTCGCACTGTTTCACCATATGACTGTTTCATTCTGTTATTTTCACGCGATTGCGCTAAAAAGCTCGTTTCGCAGAAATTTCGGTGTCGGCGTCGGTGTCGTTCGTTGTGAATGAAAAATAATCGTTCTGCCCGTGACTGAAAAATCGGGAAAGATGCAAATAAAATAACTTATAAAAAACCTCATATCGACTTAGAATTGAACTCAGGGCGTCTGCCTGGCAGGCAGGTGTTCTACTACAGAGCCATGCTATTTTTCTTCTTTTTTTTCATGGTATTAAATAAATACCAAGAGCTATGCCAGTGCTGGAAATTGCTCGGGAAAAAACACTATTAGAATATCATGTAGTGGAAGGACTCTCGTTAACGCATTAATATTGCGTGGCAGAAGCACGGAATCACGCCAGCTGTCAAAACATCTGAATTATGCAACGAGTGGGTGTATTAAAGGCCCACCCATTACAATGCCGAGTTGCCTTACGGAAGTGTAGTGGGTCCTTCGCTTACTCGCAAAAGAAATAACCACTTAACCACCATACATGCAGTATAGGCATTCTAGGATATTTTGAAACGGGTAATGTTGCGCGCACAGTCGTTCGTTTCCTTACGGCACGGTGGAGGCATACACTGAGGACCGAAGCTAGGCTAGCATTTGAGAAAGCGATGCGCACGACGCCCGGTTATGCTGTCGCGTTCTACTCTTGAAGGCGAAGCGCAGGCGTCTGCAAGTTTTTGCCCCCCTTTTCTATTTCCCAATACGAGCTCTAAAGTCCTCAACAGTGACACGTCTTAATACCGATATGTTTTTTTTCCGTATAAAGCAGCAAATGTGTTATCACAGGGCCTCACATAAGTACAAAATATCACCCGTACCTGCCAAGTGTAAATATATAAGCGTATGCACAATCAATTGCAAACAGAAGAAACCACCATTTATGAATTTCCCACCTTAAATGCTTCCCTTTTTTTTCTTCTATACGCCTCGTTTCGCCCGAGCATCGCTTACTCGTGTGGTCGCTGTTAGTGTCACCAGCAGTTGTTCCGCTTTGTTTCTATGCGAGAGAATTCCAAGGCAAAGGGACGCTCAGATTGCTTTCTTGCAATCGCTGCTGCCCGGAGACAGTCGTTGGAGCTTTCAATTATAGCCGGTTTCCCAATCGGAAAAGAGTAATTACCCCGTTCTCGGACACGCCTCGTCGCTTGTTTATTTATTACCTGACTGCCTTATCTCAGTCGACCACAAAGCGTACTCGGAACACCGCCCACCTCCCCAATCGACTCTTGGGCCGCTCTTCAGTTATGATTTCCCCTTTTTTTCCCGCTTCTACTTTCTACCGAAATGCGGTGCGCCCTCTTCTGCCGAAACGTTCTCCAGCGCCTCGAGTGCTTCCATACATTCGCTTTCAACGATATTCTATTTTCTATTTTCTTTCTCATGCCAAAAAAGTAGACGCAGAGAGTAGGCATGAAATGAAATGGCGTGCCGTTTCCAAGATAGCCCGGGAAAAGGTGGGTGCTCCTTTACCGTACATCGATCTGGCTATTCTACACCCCGGAAGTTCTCGTGGAGACGCTAGCAGCACACTTCTAACTGTGGTGCTTTTGTTGTGTTTTGTTTTGTTTTACTGACCGGAAGCTTAGCACCCAGGCTTCCCGTATGCCGATGAGTGGGACTTTCTTTTTCTTCGAAATATCCCGCCATCGCCATGAAAAACAACAATGCGAGGAAACAGTATAATATAAGAAAATAACGCTATTTCAAGTCATAAAGTTGGAGAGTTCGATAGCGTCGTAATGGGTCTTCGTTCAACTGCGGCAAATTTGTTGTGGCAATTTACAGCAGGCTCCTATATCGTGCTTGCAGCAGGCCGCGGCTGGCTCGCCGTTTTGCGCAAGGAGGCATTACATTATCACCAAAGCAGTGGCTCTATTTGTAGAGGCTCGTGCGAAATATCTTCACTAAATGCGAGGAAAGTCAACAATAATTATCGTTGGCGATTTCTCAATCCACTTTCTTTTAATAAACAACACTTGGGACAAAGAAAGTTGCGGAAACTGCTGCGGAGCCTTTCGTCGCAGCACCTACCACGGAACCAAATAGACATTATTCGTATTGCAGAAGGCATGCCGATGTGGGCACCATGTTAGTTGAGGTGTCTCTTACTAATCGCTCCTCTTCGGCTCTTTGCCTACGATTAAGTATACTTCGTACGTAATATCACAAATGTGACGGTTTAAAAACAGACCAAGGACTGTGATTGGGCTAGCGCCTGTCTTTTTCTCTTCTCCTGCTACCCATACTTCCATCCAGGCCCGTAGCAAGGGGGTGGGGGGGCTAGGGTCCGGACTCACCCTGCCCCCCCCCCCCCCCTCCTCCGAACTTTTGGTGAAGCAGGTGCTTTTACCAAAATTAAATAATAAAAATAGGTATTTTTCTCAAATAGTCAGTCTTTTCAGCAAGTGCCCCCCCCCCCCCCCCCCGAAAAAAAATTCCTGGCTACGGGCCTACTTCCAGCGTACTCAGAAGTGATAGAAAACATGAAACGCAAACGGAAATTCTCATCGCCATTGTGTGATTGTAATTATTAGTCAGGTACTACTTACTAATAATAACGACCTCGATCTCGAAAGGCACTTTCTGAAGCACTCTGGAGATGAAAATGGTACTGGTGCTCCAGGCAGTTATCGACTGACACGTCAATTTGCGGGTCCGTATAAATTTTCTTCCATGCATGTTTCCTACGTAAGGCAGGATGCAGTCTTTTTGTCCTTTTTTTTCATTATTACGCAGACCTGCTCGTGTATTCCCTCCAACATTTTAAATAAGTTATCTAGATTTTCTCCAGATTCAGTTCGCCAGAACAAGAACACTTGTTGTAACGAGGGGCTATGAGTAAATCTATACTGTCGTAGCGCGTCATTTGCAACTAACGCAAGCAGACGCCAAGAAGAGCGGCCGTCACAAACAGGCAGCCTAAACAACACTCGAGTACCTCGTAAACCCTGGCTATGTCTAAAGCTAGCATTGATTGTGTATTGATGTGTGATTGGCACAACATTGTCATAAAGCAAAACTGTAAAATGTCTTTTTTTTTTAAGTGTAGAGGAGCGCGGCTTGACGAAAGGGGAGTGGCTGACATACATTGAATCGAGAGTTCCATAAATAATAGCCCACAAGAAATGTCAACTGGCCAGCCCATTATTTATGTAAGAAGTGACGAGAGGGAAGTACCAGAACATATAAACTGAACAAATTGAAAGCAAACTTCTGTGCGTGCGATTCTGCGGGAACTGGCGGAAAGCAGAAAGAAGGGTAGAGCTAGTGCAATCAGGACAAGTACATTATTTCTAAAAAGAAACAAAAACGCTATTTTTTTCCGAATAGGAAGCCCTGCTGGAGCCCGCAGGTGGGCTAGGTATATCTGACTCTGAAATAAACGACATTTCATTATTTATTTTGCTTCTATGGCTCCTTAGGCATTCATATGAATACCGCTCGATAGGGGCACGCCCGAAGAATAACCGGCGAAAAGGTCAAAAACTTTGTACCCCTTGTAAAAGAAGATGGCATAAAGTGCAGAAAATGAAATGAAAAGAATCGATATAAATTTAAAAAGTGCGAGAGTTTTGTTTATCAAGCCCCTTTTCTCAAATTATTTAAATAATTGACTGGAATGCTTCTTGTCCCGAGTGTCACAGTGTGTTTCTTTCCCACTGACGCAGCGCTTAGACGTGTCGAGAAACATTGTCTTCTCAGCTCTGCGTGAATGACTGATTTATTGGGTCCCCTTTTTCCTCTTCCGTTTTTGCTTGGTCTGCTTTCTGTGCGGCTACGGTTTTGCTCCTGGAAAAACTGTAAGGTAGAGTTGCCATGGAAGGCCACAGCGCAAACGAGACTTCGACTGCCATGCCTTGCACGATAAAAAGTTAATGCGACAAGAGAGGAAAGTTAGACGAAGGATCTATGCGGGGTGTTAAAAGTTAAGCTTTATGCTTTCGTTAGAATGCAGTCATAGACGTGCGCACGGTCCTGGCGGGGGGGGGGGGGGGGAAGCAGGCGGCCGCGCCCCTCCTAGTCACCTAAGAGGGGGGGACGCAATATCTGCCCCATACGCTGAGCCCCCTAGTCACGTAAGAGGGGGGGGGGGTGCGCAAAATCGGCCTCGTACATTGACTTAGTAGTGGGGGGGGGGGCGCTGCGATGAACCTTCGCCCTCCCCCCCCTTCCCTGATGAGGAACCCTGCGCACGCCTATGAATGCAGAAATGGGAAGAACGTGAAAGGCACCTTTGTAAATAAGTTACGTATCTAAGGGGACACAAAGTGTGAATAATTATCGCTGTCAGGCGACCAACGAACTAATATTGAATACTGAACTTTCTAGTAACTGCAGAAAGCGGGCTTGTATGCATCGAAAAGTTGGAGGCAGTCGAGTTTCTACGCGGTTACACTTGGAACAATTCTTCTAGCATCTTTGTGGCCCGAGATACCCCGCTGCAAACTTTAATTACGGTTTGCATGATTACGCATGCAAGGCAGAGAGGATCGGCGCAACGCTCCTCCCTGATGTGACGAGCAGTTATCGCCTGCTATCGCCAACCGGTAGCAAAAGGGTAACCGTTATCATCTTTGCCTATGCCTTCGACCTGTCGTCAGATTAAACGCCGCACGCAACTGCGGCGGCACACTGGGGAAGAGCTTTGCGCGAGTGCTCACTGTCTTTCATGCGTAATCATGCAAAATGCAGTTAAACTTTGCGGCGGGACATCTCGGAGCACAGACATGCTAGAAGGTACCTTCCAAGTGGAACTGTGTAGAAACGCGACCGCCTCCAACTTTTCACTGCAAACATACCCGTCCGCTGCAGTCCTAAATAGTTCATTATTCAGTCTTAGTAAACTCGGCGGCTGACAGGCATAATTATTGTCTCACTTCATGTCCCCCTGGGTACATAACTTATCTGCAAAAGTGGTTTTCACGTGCCTCCCAGTGCTGAATTTTAAGAAAGCCATAAAGCTTAATTCTGAACACCCTGCATATAGATTGTTAGCTCCGTTCTCAGCTAACACGTGAAAGGAATACTACCCCCCCCCCCTCCCACAGACACACACACGCCTTTGCTCATTCTGAGGTGTCATCTTGTAAGCTTAAACCTCAGAATGGGCCCACACCAAACTGAAGCGACAATAGGTGGACTTGCATAACGACAGCCTCAAAGTCAGTGTGAAGGCGGTTGCTCTTCCCAGTGACTCGCGCCACTCTTTGTTCTTCGATCTTCTTCTACACAATGTTATTTACATATGAATGCTCCGGCAAGCGCTCTAAACGATCTCCAATGCCTACCTTCCAAACAGTGGAACTTTGTTTGGCTCACTGTGCTACTCCCTTTTTCGTAGGCACACATTACCACCTGCCTCCGGGGCACTGCGCGGAAAACGTCGTTACGGGTAAAAGCAAAACCTCCTGACCTGACCTCGTGACGAGAATCGCGGTAAACACTCGCATCACCGCTACCCGCGATTTAGTATTCAGCGAGGGACGTTTCCTTCCGCACGCATGGCTTGCTCCTATTCAAGGGTTACTGGCATCTGATTAACATCAGTGAGATACGTACTTATTCTTCCGTAGGGTAAGTCTTTGCTATCTTTTTTCGTTGCAAGGAGCCAATTTACTCCAGCAGCAGCGTGCTTGCCCGAACATTGCCTGAAAAGTTGACAATGAAGATAGAGCATGGTTCTTTCTGTGCGTGAGCACGTGACATCCGAAAGGACAAAGAAGTTTCGAGCCAAGGCCACTTTAAAATTTCCTTACGATGGGTCATAATGCAGCCGCCGTTTCGTGCTTGGCCCGTTCAGCATCCCAAAGAGAGGCAGGGGGTTCCATGCAGATGTGTCCTCACGTTCATTGGACGTGCTTGCTTTTACTGTCGATAGTGAGGCACGTGCGGTGCGTGTTGGCAGCGTACGTCGGCAGTACTAAGAATCAAGGGCTTTACCTTGCTCGCCTTTTTTTTTTTTTGAAGGCATAGACGACGCCTTGAGTTCAGATAGCCGCCATAAGCACGTTACAGTGGAATGGCATCATAAAAAGGCTGACTCTAAGGGTGTTGCGTGTACCACGGTTAGCCTGGCAAGCTTCGACGGAGAATTTTCCGCCTAGGCATCATCTCATCTTTAGCAAACTCCAGTGCATGGTGAAACGTCGATTGTCTCCCTGTCTCTGAGATAGGCAATCAAGCGATTTATGACTAGTTTCTTGATTACTCTAGTCAGTCCAGGAAACGGCAGACGCCGAGGAGCTTCTGCGTGAAAGACGTTTATTTTGCACGCTGTAAATAAAAGCCTTTGAATGTGGAACTTCAGGCACGTCCGGAGGGACTGCTCTACATAGCCGATCTCGCCATAAAGCTTGCAAGCTGTGTGTTTCGCGTTGCGCATACTGCATCATAGTAGAAAAAACTGTGCGTGAGCAGCATTAAATTAAAAATACACTTCAGTTTAACCCTTTTCGGTTAAATTTTCTGAAAATGAGCGATCACGGCCAACGCTGAAAAAAGCAGCCAGACTGTTGCTGAAAAAAGGACCGTAAAGTGACTTCTATGGAAAACCGTGGCCAATGTGGGCGTCTTCATAGGCACAGGCATGTTGTAAAGGACACGCACACTTCACCCCTGCAATCTGACGATCATCAAACTCAGCATGTCTAGGTTTATCTCAGCCGAATGCGACTTATAAAATTCGTATTTCGCTAATAGCTGACTCCGGTTGACTTTCGCACTCTTTCACTGCTAATAGTTAAGGCACCAATTTCGTGCACTAAACCATGAGCATGCTCGTCGCACAACCACTTCTCGGCCCTTGAAAAATATCGGTAATATATCTCTAGGTTCACATGAAGTCAACAAAGACTGATGCGTCCGCGCTGAATTTTACAACTTTAAATTTCCACGAAACGATATGAAAGCAAACACGCTCTTTTCGGTAAAAATGGTGTGTTATGTTCAAAATTTAATGTAATAATTTATTAATAGAACTTATTAGATATATATATGCACTCAAAGTCCCGAAAATTCATTTTTACAAAAAAAAAAAAAAACTGACCAGTGCATTCTCGCTGGCCATTATTGTTACTGTTACCCCTCACAGCCTTACTTACTGCAAGCGCTCACATTCAGTATTTTTAGGCTATTACATGAACTAAACCCTTGAACCACGTTTCAACTGCTCTTACCTGAAACAGCAACTACTACAGAACTGTGAGCTCTCTCACTACGAGGACCGCACCCTCTGACTGCTTTTTCCGGTGTCTTTTACCAGACATGAGCATCAGCTGACGCCGCAACGCTCGTGAAGATAGCGCTGTCGTTTTCCGCAAAAACCGAAAAGAGCTGCACGCGTTCCTCACTCATAGACACCTCTGTAGAAATCGTGGTGCAAGCTGCTTTACCAAACGCTTGCTGCGTGCCCTCATCGTCATCTACGATCGTCACTGGCACTCAGTTCAGCATCCGTGAGTTTTGACGGTCGAGGGGCAGCCCTAGGGGGGAGTCAGGGAACGTGGTGTTCAGGAACGGCAGAGACACGAATATGACAGTAATACAGTCAAAAGTCAAACATTATATTAGGCCCCATCCATCGATTTTGTGATCAGCGTATGGATACAGGTAGCTCGGAGACGTGGCCGGTGGACGCTGGTACAAGTGATTTGTACAGACATTCCAGCCATTGCTAGAAGCCTCGCTTGACTCCGTGAAACAACCAAGTATCAGAAAGTACGTGCCTGGCCTCCTGCACTGCCCCTATTTGTGTCCACAACCTCCGTTAACTGTTTGTTATCGTTTGTCCCTGTTTGCATGAAAACCTGTAGACATTTTTAGGCCTTAAATGAAGTGCCTGTGCCGCAGCATAGATTCGACAAGGCTCCTTCAGTTATACATCACTGACAGAAAGGATAACACGGTAGGTAGGGAAGGTAGCGCACCTGTCTTTTTGCGAACAAATATTGACCGGGAGCTGGGTGCACGTGCGCAGGATATGGCTTCTGGCACTACGGTTTCTAGATATTGAATGCACGAACAGCGGGATTATCGAATAGTGCTGCGGAGATGGCGGCGAATCTTTAAGGAATATTGATATCTGACTTTTCCACCTGTGCGCAGTAAAAAGTTGTTATACTCATTTTATTGATTAAAATGCACACACACACACACACACGCACGCACGCACGCACACAAGCACGCACGCACACACGCACATGCACGCACGCGCACACCGTTGTGGGAAATATACCAAGAAAGATTTGTGCGCTTAAAAAATTGATGCAGAATGGTGAATACGGAGCACAGTAAGTAAACTTTCTGTCATCTTCTCGTCAGCTTAAGGTTAAAATTGAAGGAATACGACGAGGCGATCACATTTTGTGAGCCGCAACTTCGCCGTTGAAAGTATAGTTCACTCCGTAGTTTTGCACCGGTCTTTTCCCTAAACAATCGCATAGCACAAGCAAAATCATATAGTTCGAACGTTTAAACTCACACGACGACCCTTTGTTGATGTCCGCCGCGGTGGAGCAGTGGTTATGGTGCTCGGCTGACCCAAAGAGCGCGGGTTATATCCCGGCCGCGACGGTCGTATTTCTGTCGAGGCGAAATGCTAGAGGCCCATGTTCTGTGCGATGTCAGTGCACGTTAACGAACACCAGATGGGCGAAATTTACGGAGCCCTCCACGACGGTGTTTCTCATAATCATATAGTAGTTTTGGGACGTAAAGCCCCAGATGTTATTATTATTATTATTATTATTATTATTATTATTATTATTATTATTATTATTATTATTATTATTATTATTATTATTAGTATTATTATTACGATTTGTTTACGCCGCCATGAAGGCAGGGGTACGATTTCGTCTGTTCATAATTACGCGTTGTTCGTAACATCAGCGTGTAGTGACCACTCTTACAGCCGGCTTCGTTCTCAAACCCGCATGGGTTGTGACGCTGTCATCCAAATTCACACAACGTTCTCACTGCCGCTAAACCCGTTCCTTTCCTGGTAACTTCAGCAAAGCGGGGCTTCTCACAACAGCGATGTTTACAGAGAAGACCGTCGCGCTTCGTAAAAGCTTATAGGGCTTAAGTTCGTGGAGCCAATAAAGAGGGCGCCCAGTTTCGGGCCTAATCCGTAAGCAAGCCGCTTATTTCAACCTACGGTGCATAGCTATCCCCATAGGGGTTGCGTCACAGGGTTCATCGAATGCGTCTATAAGAAATGCGAGTAAGCTAGTTCAATTACGCAAGCTAGATTCCATCAGGAGGCCAGCGATACTTCAGATCAGCTTTCAGTGCTCTCCCAACACCACACCAATTTCCGCGCCGTACAAACAAATTAGCAACACATGCACTTTGCCTACAGTAAGGATTAAATCCTCTAGGGAACGATAGAAGAATCCAATTAAGTAATTGGAACTACGTTTCTTTCATACCTGCGTAGAGTTTAAGAGCTAGACACGCGGATTTTACCAGGCTAATGCCTTTGTTCAAGAACGCACAAACTTTATACCACATCTTTTATCTTTTCTTTTTCTTCTTAGTTCCCACCACATGCGTTGAAGCTCGCGCCTTGTACGTAAACATAATAACGACGGACGCTGTTAACTCTGAAAAGACAAGCGATTTTGTTTTGGAGGTCTCAGTAGTCCATGATAACTATCTAGATTATGAAGAGCGACTTCTTAAGCAAGGCTGTTGTTGAAAACGTAACCAATTCTCAGCATGCCGGATGCGGACTGGTATAGTGGTGTCACTTTCATTAATGCGGATTCTTTCCCTTTTTTCTTTCCGTGGCAGCATAATATGGTGACCCGGTTGAACGATTCCGCGTGAAGCGAGAAAACACCTTGGGAAACAACTTGGAATCAGCACCCGCGAGAGAAAACACAGTCGAGACGCAACACAACTTAAAGTAGAAGGAGAAAAAAAGAAGGAGAAGGAGGTTCATGTACGGAATGGTAATCATACAACCCACATAAATGTGTTCCCCTCACAAAAAATATTACCAGGAACATCACTTCCGCGAGCGCCGTCCAGCATATATCTGCTACGCCTATCTCGCATGGCCTCCGTTCCAGGAGGTTGTTACTTCTTTTCAAGCTCTTCATGCTGCCCAAACGTATGTCATTGATTTCTAACATGAGTAAGAGCTTAGAAATCAAATTGATGACTTTTTTTTCGCGAAGTATTACATTTATTTTAAACTGGCTGGAAGCAGCAATGAGGAGAGTAGACAGAGATACAAATGAGGGGTCACACTCGTCAGTATAGAAGCACGGCCGCTCGATGAAAAACACATGGCGCGGCCTGCCGCGTAGAGCGGATACTGCGTCGCGCGCCTAGTGATCCTGGCTGCCGCCGCGGCACCACCAGTGGGGGAGCCTCTGGGAAGACCGAAAGTGAGAGCGCCGGAATTATTGCGGCGGATCGCGGCTTGACAGCGCAGCTGCTATGCGCTTGTTAGTTTTTAAACGGTTACAATAAGCTTGCTATAGCGTTAACTATATTGGTGATCGTCCTACCGAATGTGCGCCGGCGATGCTTCAACCTAAATATAGCAAGTGTTAGTTTTGTCTGAAGCGGTTGCTCGTGCGAGTTGCGATTTTTCGCGTCATGTTTTCTCTATTTTGTTGCCGTTGCGCTGTTCACCGTCTATAATGTGTGTTTGTGCTACAGTTATTTTATCAACAGGAGAGTCACTCATTGACAGGTGCGGTTGTATTTCCGGAATGACTGTTGCTCACACCTTAGAAACAAAAGCGTTGTGAACATCAGGGGAGTCGTAGTTGCTTTATTACACGTGCGTGAAAAAAGGATCACTGTGTTATTAGAATTACAGGCGCAGCACCTTCCTGGCCAGAGGTTTTTGCGCTAAGCGTACGAGACGCTCAACAGACATAATAACATTTCCGGCCCAGTTGGCAAGAAGCGTTCGTAAGAGCTTTCTGATGAAAACTTTGCAGACTTCCATGGCGTGGTCGTCCGCCCAGCAAGTCCACTTTCAGCACTTCCATGGTCATAGAGAACAGCTGGTCACCTTTCAGACATTTCGTGAAGAAATATCCGACAGGAATGATATATGATGTTGACTAGCCTCTTCTTACTAAACGTACATCGGTTTGCCACTTGGGTACCGCTGTTGAGTGCTCTTCTTCACCACGGTCAACGAAACCAAAAAGTTTGTCGACTTGTCGGTCGTATATGACCATTTGCTGTATGGCCATCTCGTCAACGATCAGGGAGCAGAACGCTTCTTGCTCTACAGTGAGACCCTTGAATTCGATGCGCAGCCGCTCCTTTATCAACGAAGTGACGCCGATTCCACCTGTTAAATGGCCTACATATTTCTGGAGCGTTGAGCGACAAGCGAGCTGAAAGATATTTCTTGACCTTGCATGCTCATATCTTTTGTTGAAGCATGCCTTCCAAATTACACATTCCCTTAGAATGACGTCACTGTAGTGGGACTTCTTCGTCGAGAAACTGCGAACTTGCTTTCTAACGAACTCGGCAGTCTTGTCACCTTGCGCAGCACCATCGAGCAGCTTCATAAAACAGGCAATGTCCGTGTTAAAAAACTGCGCGTGCTCCTCAGCATCATCCACTTTTTCTTGAAGGGCCTGCAGTGCTCCTTTCATACAAGCGATCTTCGCTTGGCAGAAGCGCGTTTTTTTTTTTAGCTTCTTCTGTGAGCTTAACAAGGTCGTATGTAGTTTGACATGATGCATCTGAAAAAGATGCCATTTCCACATACGTTTCCTTCCCTAGTTCAAAGTTGTTGGGCGTCGTGGCTTCAGTGCTGTCACTTGACGAGCCGTTCTGGCTAATGACAAAACGGCTATTTTGAAGCAGCATTGCCCGAGCACTCGGCACGCGACTGCACATTATCGGCTTCTATTTCGGAGCGTGACCGCTTCTTCCTCGGAGCAGGCGTGCTCATGTAGCTTGGATAACCAGGGAACACTGTCGGCACAGCAGTTGGCAAAAGTATCCTCAACTTCTCGGTCTTCTTGTAGTCCTGCTCCGTAAAATGCAAGGCGCACACCAGGGATCTGTCCATAGGCTGCCATACTGTTCCCTTCCCGCCGAGTCCTTCACGGGAAATGTTTCGCAGCCATGCTGCCCTGCGTTCTGCGTTACTGGGAATCTCGTGGTAGCGTATTTGCGGGTCCTTCGATGCATTCTTGGAACACAACGGCACACAACAGTTACGCGGCATTTTGCCTAACGTATAAAATATCACACATGCGCAAGATGTCTTGGGAGACACTCAGTGCGAGCGATTCATGCGGAGAAAAATAACCACTACCTTGACCTACCCGCTGAACGCGCGCTCCTTCCCGCCCGCGCGTCGCGTGGAGCCCTCCTTAGAGTCACTGGAAAATCAGAGTACCGCAAAGGTAGGCTGATCGCGGGCAACATTGGGTGGCGGCGGCCATGTCCCTTCCAGACCGTCCGGCGCGGTGCTAGCGTGTGTTGAGAAGTGACCGATCTTTTAGCCTCAGTGCCGTGTTACGCTCGGCAAAACGGCATTATGTGTGTGTGTGCTTTTTCAAGAGGATATTAGAAGTCATTTCGAGTCATCGACAGGTATGGATCGACTGCACGGTCAGCGGTGTAACTAATGAAACGTACGGCGAATGTTGCCATGTGCTCGCGAACTCTCTTCATGGCTTCATCGGTCTCTTTTCGTGTCACGCTCGGGCGTGTTCGCTAGGTCCGGATCTGTAAACATAGTTGCATTAGCGCAGTGACATCGTGCGAGATGCCATTTACTTCGGCATTTGGTAAATCTTGACTGTTTGCGCTAGCTTTGCAGTCGGTGTTCAGGTTCACTGTACTCGAGAACGTTATAGAACATCGAGAACATTCAACATTGCATCCTTCGACTGATTGCTGACGCATAGCTTGCTTGCGCACCGTGCTTGCTGTTCAACTGGTTGACATGTGTAATAGAAGTTGTGTGTGTACGGTAATTGGAAGTTGTGCGCGACGTCTTGATTCGGAACGCCAGCAGCCGAACGCACGGGCGAATCGGCGTGCGGTAGGTAAGGTGCATCTTATTTTACGATACGTAGAAAATAGGCTATCAAAAATTATTGACATCACTACTTAATTGTTTCATTTCCTATTTCTTAATATTCCCAACGTTGCAATGAATTTGCAAATATTTTGCTGTGCTCCGACAAACAGTTCTTTTTTTTTTTTGGCGTTGCCAGCGCGTAAACAGCTGGGGTTCGGTTTCTGCACTGCTGCACATCTTTTTTCATAATACACTCTTATTAAAACTTTCTCGGCATGGTGTTTTATGTTCTTTTCATCAGAAATAGCACATGCCGGAATTTTTAAAGCGCATGCTACTGCAACACAGTATGTACATAGACCTAGGGCTCGCATAAAGTCGACTCCCTCAATACGTGGGATCTGCTTTTTTTTTTTTTTTTTTTTTTTTGCTGTGACCATTTCTCACCAGCTATACAGTATTTTAAGGGTACGCTCGGTGCAATGCAGCATTAGAAGCATTTTTTTTAACAAATGTAAAAATACGCTTGATAACATTGCCTTATCACAGAGTTCTTTATCAACAGAGTTCCACGCTTTTGTTTTGTGCAATGCCAAAGATCATGCCACAATTGCCTTCAAGGTATACCAGTAAACAGTTAATATTTTATTAAATCTTCGATTTCGCTCTCGTGCGTGACACACTTATAACTCGGATAGCATGCGTAATCTGTTCAACAGATCGAGATATAAACAGCCGAGCAAATAGAAAGGTATGTAGTTTTCAGTATCGCTGACCATAGCGAACCGAAAAGGTGAAGTATCCTGTCGCATAAGATCTGTTCCAGCAAAGTTAGTGTAGTTCACTGCAGGAAGCAGTGTTATTCGAGGGGGGCGAATTCGTTCAGGCCAACTATGCAGCCACGTAGAACGGCGCTCTTTGACATTAATTTTTCCCACACGGCAAACGAGATTCCAAGAGTAGTTCACCAGTAACGTTCGATTGATGGTGAGCTACTCTCTTCTGGCATCTGCATGCAGTGGCGTAGCCAGGGGGTGGCACACCGGGCCTGTGCCCCCCCCCCCCCCGAAAAAAATATCTGCTTACGCCCCTGTCTGCATGGCGCGTTTAAAAAAAGCGACGAAGTACTTCTGGGGACCGTGGTACTGCTAAATCTCCGGCTGGTCCGGCCACGCTCTGCATTGAACGCGCCTGCATCCAAAACGCTTGGAAGGGATATGGCGGCGAGAGGTCACGTGATGCGCGTAAGCCAATCGCGTCGACGGCGGCGCGCGGAAAACAGATGCGATACTCTGAAATTTTTCCAGTGACTCTAGCCCTCCTCTACTACTGGCGCCCTCCTAGCGAAATGCGGCGACAACTGTCAACTCCGCTTCCACGCTGCTTTATCACTCTAGCTGTACGGCAGGGAGGTCGAAAAAAAAATAATGCGCCTTAAGCCACTGGGAAGGAAACATTCCCTGCTACACTGCAAACGGGTTTGAGCCTTTTAGGGAGTTTCGGGCTCGACGCATAACGTGCATCCAAAAGGTACTACGCAAAACCCCCTTCAAAACGAGGCTCAAAAGGAGGTTTTATTTACATCCTCTAAGGGAGTGATTACACGGAACTAAGGAGGTATATTTGTGTTTTTATTGAACTCATTTTGAGGGATTGAACGGAGCGCATTGGAAGTTTTTCTGGTTCTTTTGAGAGCTTTTAAAGCCTCCTTTTGGAGGTAAAGTTGGTGTTTTTATGTGAGCCATATTGAGGGCTTGAACAGAGCGCATTGAGAGTTTTTCTGCTTCTTTTGAGAGCTGTTAAAGCCTCCTTTTATACGAGGCCCTAGAGCGGTCGCGAAATGAAAAAAAAAAAGTATATTTTAGGCAGTATATTACGTTTACCGGCCAATTTCCGCTACTATTCATCACTAGCACATAATAGAAAATGGACATCAAAGTATTTATGCACAATCATGACATTTGCATACAAATACGCACGACACGGGAATCGCACTCGCGACCACACGCACTCAAAGCAAGCACTATAACCATTACACCACAGCGCCACCACTTGCAAGCTTGCTTTTTTCGTGGGCTTATATATGTACCAATGTATGTACAAAGCGGCTGGTAACCCGTCGGCACAACTTCGAACTTCTGTTCTTGTACCATTCGGCATGTGTTTGCTCTTGCGGAAGGTCATACATAATTTGTGGGGCGTCATGCAGGCCGAGCCGATCGACGCAAACACCCTCGGCTCCGAATTCTCCGGTTCACCGTGTCGTGCCGCTAGAAAAATTATAAACGTGTGCCCTCTTCGCTCGCGCCTAATTCGTGAATACCAGCGTGACAAAGGTATCTTCAGATGAGCGAACGTATGTGCATTACATGAGCGTATGCTGTGGAGCAATTTTCGTTATTTCTGCAGCCGCGAACTGCGCGCGTCCAGATGCGGCAGCGTGTTATGAGCGGTTCGAAGACCGCCTACGTTCTCATATGAAAGTTACACACGCAGAGGCCCGACTTAGAAGAACATTGTAACGCGCCTACATTAAGTGCATTTAATGCGCGCGTACTGCCGCGAGCTGCACGCAGGGGCAGCAGCGCGCTCTGAGCAGCTGAATAAAAATCTGTTTCCGCAATTAGCGCTTATTCGCAATGCACCCTTTAGCGCGGACCGCCTGCGTTCGCATATGAAAATTACACACGCAGAAAATTCCAGAGTTACAAGGACATTGTAGCGCACCTACATAAATTGCGTTGAATGCGCGCGTACAGCCGCGAGCAGCGCCTTCTGAGCAGCTGAACGCTTATCTATTTCCGCAATTATCGCTTATTCGCAATGCACGCTTTAGCACGGCATTCAGCGATTCTCTATAACGCATATTCAGTATTTATTTGCTTTCATACTCGGATACTACCTACATTTCTTACTAATTACCTTTAATTGGTAAGCATCACGCCACCGCGTTAAAGCGAATGCCTAACGCGTGCCCCAAGGTCAAGGACAACCTCCCCAGTTTACCAGTGACAGGTCTCCCACAAAACAAAAAAAGGTAATGTGCTTGCACTTCTCTCTTGTGAATGTCCATGTGTACTTGGCCCTCCCCTCAGACAGATGATGCAGTACCCATTAAAAAAAAGCATTACCCTCTTCCTCAATGGAACAGCTGTTCTTGAGAAAATATGGTTCTGTTGAATGACTTCACCACAGCAGCAGAGAGGTTGGCTTGTTTGCAATTCAGAATTTCACAATTGTAACACAAAAACGCGAGGACTGTAGCAAACATGCAGAAAACTGGAAAAACTATCATATGTGCACTCCCTCGTCCACCTGCACACTACGTTAAACTTCATTTATACAACAGCAACCTTCAATTATGCTACTATTGATAAAAGATCACCCAATCTACGTTAGAACACAGTGATGACTTTGTCTTTCTGTTGCCTATCTTCTACAATGTGTCATAATCTGTGAATCATCTGTTCAATGTGTTTGGTAATAAAACACAAGCAGCTACATTGAGCAGGCAGTGTTTCAGCAATTTGTTTTGCAAGCACAAATTCATTTCTTCATAATTTGCATGCACGACAAGTAGTCATACTTCATTTGATACAAAACCAGTGGTTGCAACGTTTTATTGGAATCAAAACAGCAGCACTTCTCGTGTCAATGTAAGGATATAGGTATATATTTCCATCGTCGTGCACAGAACCTACTCCCAAAACTGAACACGTGGAACAACATATACCGTACAGCCTAAGCACTATACATAATTCACAGCAGTAAAGCAATACGAAAGCAAGGTGTAAAATTTCATCATGATGCGCACTAACGTGGGCACTTCACCGTGCCAGTATGTAAGTAGAATCCAAAAAAATAAGCTATTCAAGGAACTTGGTGTCAGCCTACACACGAAGGCAACTAATTAGTACAATAAGGCTAGCATCACTTTTAGGAAATATGAAACCGTGTAGACAGGCAGTTGTACAGTTTTTTATTGCACTAGTTTGCCCTATGGCATCAAAACATGTCGCACATGATTTTGGATTGGAGTTTCCTACAAAAAAGCCCAAAATAGACCTGTGGTGTTGACTGTAGGTCCACTTACCGAGGTGCATAAAAGCATTCAGCAATGCCCACAAAATTACAAGGTTGCCTTCATATGTTGCTGTACATATTTACTCACAGATACCTGGAAGCCATCGTAAATTTCTGGAATTGTGCTAGGGAACTTCTCGGCATAATCACATGACTGCAATGTACCAATACTTTTAATATGCATAACAAGTACAGCCATGCTTCAATGTTTTATGCCAGCTAGTGCCATCTGTAACTCAAAAGTTCATCCTTAATTCCTCACTTGATGGCTTACGCATAATTACCACATTGAAATAATCCAAGCACCATGGCTGCAACGTCAACTTGCAATTAGGCAATCAACAGGCACTAAATAAAAAAATTTCCTGTAAATAGGGACTGGTCGCTTTGCACATTAGATCCTAGGACTTGATATGCCATGAGGATGAATCAAAATTGACCACACATATATAGAGGACTGTGAAACAGTCAGGAGTTCATTTCATAGGTAAGGAAACGTGAAAACGAAATCAGAACACATAGCAACAAAGGGGACGGAACGACACACTACTAACAACTGAAGTTGAACATGTGCGGCTTTTTTAGTCATGTGTGTTTATATCTTTCTGTTTTGATTACACTTCAGTTACTAGTAGCGCACTGTCCTGTCTGCCCCCTTCATTCCTCTGTGGATGTGTGATTGTTTAGTCTTGTAATTTTTCCGTACTGTGTGTTTACATCTTTCTGTGGTTTCGATTAAACTTCAGTTGCTAGTAGCGCGTCATCCTGTCCCCTTCATTTCTCTGTGCTGTATTTTTTTGCACCCTCTTTAACTATGAATATACACCAACTCGCCCAACTGCCCCTGTTAAGACTTATGTTTGCTGAATAACAATGGGGCCCACCCAGCGTCTTGTTTAAACAATGCGAAATTTTAAATGCACACGGTATCAGAAAGGTTTGCACCGCAGTATACGCATAACACACTGCATCAATACCGGTGTTGGCCGAAATGTGGTAAGATGTACGAGCTGTTCGACATAGTGTAAAGTGAGGCAACCTCAGGGTGTTCCCACAATCATGGGTGTCGGCAGGGGTTTGCACGAAGGGCCCTGCCGCCATCAAGACACACCAGCACTTGACCCCAACCAAGCTACACCGATGCTCTCCTGCTCAACAGGCCGACACGTTACACCGCCTTGCACCCCCAAGACAAAATCCTGCCGACACTCATGCCACAATACACTTGACTTGAACACAGACTGGTGGGCAAGCAACACTTGCTGCTTTGCCAGAAGTGTATTCCTGAAAATTACACAAAAAGAAGTCCACTAAGATTTCTGTATACATAAGAAGAATTGTCCTTACCGAAGATTCGCGCTTGACTATCCTTATTGAAGACATTTTGTCAAACACGAAATAAATACAAAATTGAGATGCTGCTATGTATTTCCTTGTGAGTGTTTCACTTCGTGTGCACAGGGCAAAAAAACAAACAAATGTAAAAAAAATGCGAAACACCACCAGAGTGTACTCCTGCCATGTTTACCATATGTGGGTAGTTTTGATGTCAGTAAAGTTTTATAAGTACACTTTAAAAGGGTTGTGAATGTTAGCAAGGTCTTGATTAACCGCACCTACTCTGTTAGAAGTGAAGATTGGGCAACTTGGCACTGAACCATGGCAAAAATAAACAGCGCACTTCTAGTGAGGATAAACTAAGGCCTGGGCACAATAACGGCGCTTTCACCTTGTCAAATTGTGTCAACAGTCATGATACTATGTATTGACCTTGAAAACTATGGCAACATAATGCAAAACAGCAAATTAACGACAGGGAATAAACAAGATGATTCAAACAATCTGGTTCAACAGACTCAACAGCTGACTTATATCAATGCGATAAATTAGGCCTTGCACATCTCCTAATGGCCAAGAATATGCACATGTAGCCTTGACAAATTCCACTGTTGATACGTGACCAATGAAGTTGCATTCCTTCCATGCCGTTGAATGGCCGTTCCTTCTTTTCTGTTTTCACTGTTTTCTGATTTTCATTGTTTTCACTAGCGTAAATGTTCACCTTTTTTGATTTAGTCAATTTGCAGATGGCGTAGGTGTTTGCCTTTGAATGTGCACGTTTCTTCTGCTTTGTCTTTCCTGCTTCTTTTTGTATGCGTATATGTTTTGCCTTTGAACGTGCACACGTTTCTGCTGCTCTTTCTCTATTTTTGCTCTACTGGGCCTTCTGCACTTCCCAAGCTACCATTGTCGCTTTTCACTTGAGGCCCATTTCCTGTATTTTGCTGGAATAAACATTTATCCATTCATTCGATACCATAAAACGCATGTGCTTCACAATACACACTGCACTTAGCAGATGTCTGTCACATGATATGGCCGTCATGTATAGACTTTAACATGATTTATTCGTTCTAGCTAAATTAATCCAAGCTAATGATGTTAATGTACCTTGATATGCTGTTTCACTGTTCCTTGATGCATATGTATGAAGGTACAGTGCTTATGTACCTTAATGTGCTATTTCAGGAGACGGGCAGAGTGCGCAATGCAAAATTGTTGCCGAAAAGTCTTTTCACTTCCTGACAATCTGTGCTTCGGTGGGTTCTCACAGTTGCCTGGCGGGAGAAAGATGTCCAGGGTAGTTGACTGCATCCAAGGTAGATGCTGCAAAATGAGAGCGCACGGTCTTGTCACATGTCAATGTGCGCAAATTGACACGATGACGAAGGATTAAAACAACAAATGAAGTTGGAGAAAGAATAAATCGAAAACAAAGTTGTCCTTTATGCACATTCC